>NC_067137.1:109962153-110202153 GCF_903995435.1 Acomys russatus | reverse complement strand
AGATAACCAGGTGGGTATAAGTAGTGTCACACACTTTAAGATGTTCTATGAAGATGGTATTGTACACTGTCATCAATCCAAGTAAAATGTAACGTTACGATGGGCTGACTTGTTGCACATTTGATTTTGATTCTAAGACTAGCATCATCTCTGGGTGTTTCAGAGCTCTGCGGTGAAAGATTTACTGTGTCACACAGTCTCCAGTTTAGGCTCGGTCTCAGCTGATTCATTGCTTAACTTGAAATTGCTCCCCAGCCCCAGCTTGCATTTCTAAAGAATTATTTGGGTGTGTGTGATTATTCACAGGACTATTGTATTTGGCCTAGAACCATTTCTTAATAACAATATTTTGCCTGCCCATATAAATATAGTTCTGATTTCAAATTGTGGTTTGAATTCAGTTTTTGTAGAAAAATATTCAGAATTTCTGAGGAGAGGAGAGTAAGTGTTGCTGGAGAAAAAGATGAGTCTTGAGGGACTTTGGAATGGGTGTGTGACTTCCTTTTCCTATAACCTCTCAAAATTAATCTTTTCCTTCCCATGATTTCCTCTAAGTTCTAAGGTCTTTTTCTTTCTCCCTCATCTACTCAAATGTACATTTAAGCACTTGAGTTTGAAATCCCCTTCTGTATTCCATATTGCATTAGGTCAGGACCAATAGTGCGTTTAAAACTTTGGCCTTCAGGGTGTTTTGGCTTTCTGACTTACTTGATTAAAATAACTTTTATCAGAATCATTGCTTTATGAGTTTTACTCTGAAGATGTTCATTCATCATGCAAGTCTTTTGTTTGCTTGGTATTCTTTGAGTTGGGGTCTCACTCTGTTGCCCAAGCTGGCTTCAGATTCTGAGGCTCAACTGATCCTCCTGCCTTGGCCTCCTGAGCAGCTGGGACCTGGTGCAAACCACAATGCCCATAAATAAATAAAACAAAAAAAACCATTATGTGTGCATCTGATGTGTGCTAGGCAGTATATGCATGCCATGGTACATGTAGAAGTCAGAAAACAATTTTGTGAAGTAATTTCTCTCCTCCCACCTTTATGTGGATTCCAGAGATAAAACTTAGGTCATCGGGGTTACAGAGCAGCACTTTTACCTGCTAAACCCTCTCCTGGCTCAGCAGCTCACTTTTTGTTTTTCTAGTTTGTTTAAATAAGAGAGAGTGTGTAATTTAGCTTAATATATGGTTTATGTGGTAAGAACACACTATCCAATACAAATAAACTGTGAGCCACGTGCAAGCCACCCCCCCCCTTTCCCTTTTCTCTTTTGAGAAAGCTTAAAGTGGCTTCACTATATGTAGCTCAGGGTGGCCTCAGATTAGGAATTCTGCCCCAGGCTCCCAAGTGCTTGGATTGCAAGTATGTACTACCATGCCTGATGTAGTAAGTTTTTTTTTTTTTTTATTTTTATGCTTACATTGAAACAGTAAAAAAGGAATAAGAAACACACACACACACACACACACACACACACACACACACACACACACACACACACACTTGATTGGTTAAGATTACTTATTGGAGCTGGAGAGATGGTTCAGCAGCTGCTCTTCCAGAGGACCTGGGTTTGATTCTCAGAACCCGAATGTCAGCTCACAACTGTCTCTTAGCTCCAGGCCCAGGGGAATCTGATATTTTCTGGCCTCCACGGGCACTATATGCACATGGTACACAGAACTGCATACAGGTAAAATACTCAGATAAAATAAAGGCAAAATCTTGAAAACATTATTCTTTGTGTGTGTATCTCTGTGTGTGTGTGTGTGTGTGTGTGTGTGTGTGTGTGTGTGTGTGTGTGTATACACACATGGGTTTATGTGCACCATGTGTACATGTGTATGAACGTATGAGATCCTCTGGACCTGGAGTTTCATGTGGTTATAAGACACCTTGTAGGCTCTGGGAGCCAAACCCAGCTCCTCTGCAAGAGCAGCAAGTACTGAGCCCCATGATAATAATTTTTATAATTACTTTTAAATAACATATTCCTCAAATTATTATCATTTGAAATGTAATCAGTGTAAAACACATTTTAGAAAGAGCTGGAGAGGTGGCTCATGGGTAAGAAGGCATGCTGTGCAAACATAAAGATCTGCATCTGGATCCCCGCACCCATATGGTTGCACTTGTTCCTATAGCCCCAGCACTGTGGAGGCCGGAGGTCACAAGGCTTACTGGCTGCAGTGAGAGACTCAAGGGAATAAGGCAGAAAGTGACAGAGGAGGACACCCGATGACCTCTTCTTGCCTCTGTTAAGCACACAGCCACATGTACATAAGGCGGGGAAGTTTGAGCTGTTTCTCAGTTACTATTCTGTAGCCCTGGTGGAGGGAAAGTCTTTACAGCGACTCCTGTTTCTGCTTGCTGATTTGGTGGGCTCTTTTTGTGGCTAAGGGTTCTGTCCCATCTAGAATGTAATGCTGGGGAAAGGCCTGAATAGCAGTGCATGCCCATAGTGTAAAGTACTTAAAGGGTCCAAGGGAAAATGTCCTTTACTGAGTCAGACTTGAGTAATAGCCCCCGCCCCCGCCTTTTATATCCAATTTTAAATTCCTTATTGGAAAGACAGGAAAGGAAAAGTGTAAGAGATTTTCCAAACACAAACTTTGGTTTTTATAATATGGTTATGGCAACCATTTCTATTTTGGTAAAGCTAGCCTATTATATGAATAACATTTTGTTAGAATTTTGCAATTTAGAGAACCACAAGCCATTGCAAACGTTTAACATGGATGCTTTCATATTTGCATTTAGTGCTGTAAATCAGCATTCTAGTCATTGTATAGGACAGAATGGAGACAAAACAGAGACCTAGCCAGGCGGTGGTCACACATGCCTTTAATGCCAGCACTAAGGAGGCAGAGGCAGGCGGATTGCTGTGAGTTCGAGGCCAGCTGGGTCTACAAAGTGAGTCCAGGACAGCCAAGGCTACATAGAGAAACCCTGTCTCGAACCGCCCCCCCCAAAAAAAACCCAAAACAAAAAACAGAGACCTAATGTGTCTCAGAGGAAAGTCATACAGGGAGGTAAGATAGGCTCTTCATAATGAAGAGTAGATGGGAGCCAGTACATTAGTGTTGTTTTAAAAAATAAAAATCCCAAATGTTCAGTTTTACCAATGAAGACTCAGGAGCCAGGTGCTGGGGTGAAAAGCTGCTAGCTCAGAGAGGCCCCAGAAGCCTAAAGACAAAAGCTTGCTAGCTCAGCTGACAGCCCAGGAGGAAAAGCCAAAAAACTAAAAGCCAAAGAGCTTGCTAACTCAAAGCTCAAAGCCCCTTCTTATCCACACTATCTTAAATACCCTTCAACTCAAAGTCCCTCCTACTCTTTTTTATTGTTTTATATATACATTTATATTATTACATAACATAAAATAACTACATACAGCAAGAAGAACCACAAAAAATCAGGAATTATATTAATGTCTCTCTTATTCTTTAATTCCTGTCAGCTGGTTTCTTGCTCCACCTCTTGACCTAGGGTTAACTTTATTCAATCCTGTGTACAGATAGCTCTTGGATTAAATGTGTGTGCTAGGGCTCAACCACACCAAACAAGAAACAGGTTCTTACAGTTCAGAGTCTTGGGGTTCACAATGGGCCAGATATCCTGCAACAGCATAGCCAGTCCTGTGAAAGAGGAGAAAAACATGCCGAATTCCATGGGAAAGAAAAGTCAGAAAATACACCAGACATTGACGGTCTTTAACTTTTCAAAACTGTACGAAAGACAGCACCAGAACCATGTAATGCTGACGCCTCTATTTTCCTGTGAAGACAGCCAGGTGGATATCAGGTTGCAAACCTGTCTCAGACCATGGACTGTTGCCGTTAATTTAGAAATATGGCCTAATAAATGTTTATTATTAGGCTAATTGTTGCTGCTATTTTCTAACCCCCTAGCAATCAGTGAGAACACAGACACCTGATGCATTTTAAAATGAGCCTTTACCTGGGGCAAGGCAGATATTACCTCCTAAGCCGTCCTCCAATAGCTCCCAGTCTCCATCCCAGTCCGTCTGCTTCCAGTAATTTCTGTTTGGGCTGCCTCCCATCCTCAATCCCAAAGTACTTGCTATTGTTCTTCCTTTGGGTTTCTCTTTCTTTGGGGAACTTCAGAGTCCACGTGGCTCTATTCTGTCCTGTGGTGATTCTCCTTCTGGTTCTTCCTTCATCCTGTCTCCTTCTCTCTCCCAAGATTTTCTTTGTCTCCCAAAGCCGGGAAACTTAGCCACACCTATCCCATTTGCTTGTCCAGGAGTGTCAGCTTTTTATTGGTCAGATAGGACTAAGTTTTTATGCAAGGTTACATAGCAATCTTATGGCACAGAGACAGCAAGCAGTAATTAGCACCGAACCAGAACACCTCCAGCAATGGACAGGGATCAGGGTCCTAAATTTTATACTCAAAACCATAAAATGTGAGTCTTCACACTGCTGGGCAAAACCAACAAAAAGTACATTAGACTTCATCAAAATTTTAAACTATAATGCTTCAAGAGATAGTGGGTAAAAGAAATGATGCACAGAATGGGGAAAGTGCCTGGTAAGGGGACTCGTCCAGCTGTTCCCAGTCAGGGCAGGAGTAGGTGTGGCATCCCTTCTCAGAAGAGGAGGGCTCTTACACGCAGTCTCCACTCTTCACTTCTCCCTAAAATCACTAAGCTCCTCTTTCAGCTCAGGCGACCTACCTCTAAGTAAAGGTGTGAACGGGTGGCCTGAGAGGTTCTTTAGCCACGAAGCCTTGATCCTTTGGCAGGATTAGCTTGTGAACAGGGTGTCTCCTGATTTAATTTAAACTTTGCCTATAAAAATTGCCTGGATTCCGACTGTTTTACAGGTTTTGCTTTGGGGGCGGTGGTTTGATTTTTGTTTTGTTTTGGTTTTGTTTTTGTTTGGAGACAGGGTTTCTGTGTGTAGCCTTGGCTGTCCTGGATTTACTTTGTAGACCAGGCTGGCTTCAAACTCATAGAAATCCACCTGCTTCTGCCTCCCAGAATGCTGCGGTTACAGGTGTGTGCCACCCCACTTGGCTGGCTTTGCTTATTTTTAAATTATGAATTTAGAAATGATCTAAGCATCCTTTTAAGTGAGCCAGCACCGTTGCAGCATGATTAGCAATGTTGTGCTAATCAAGCCCTTAGTTGTGCTCTGCCATTTCTTTTGGGCAGAGCCCCTTGCCCCGTCAGCTACGCTGTGCCGTGGCTTAATTTTTTACATACTCCTTTTGGCTCAGCACAGCAGAGCCCAGCCAGGGAAGGAGAGCAAGCAGAATCTAAAGCTGTCCTTTCCATTTCCTCCCAGTAAGTAGGAGTTGGTCTGGAAAGACATCGTGCAAGGAAGCAGTGGTGACAGTTTGCTTTTTACCTGTGAGTTTGTAAGAGGAGGGAAACCTGTTGTGATTTTTATTCTTCTGTTGAGGAACTGATCATTTTATTGGGGGCCAACCATGAGGAGTACTGCATCCCTTGCCTTCCAGGTAATTTCTGTAACAGTGGTTCAAGCCAAAGAAAAGATGCCAGTAAATGTCCATTCTCCTATAGAGTCGGTCACATGGTCATATTTCTCAGTAAGTCTCACTGTGTGTCTGTCCAGGCTGGTCTGTTAATGCTGACTTTATTCACTTTTTCTTAAAACAGATGAGCTCCACAAAGAGATGCTGGATGACGCGCAGAAGAAATTGATGAACTTAGTGAACAGCACGGAAGGAAAGGTGGACAAGTAAGCGCGGCCTTGGCTGCTTTGCAGGGACTGCTTTCATAGAACAACCCAGCTACGGGAGACGTTTACACACAACTACGTCTTAACATGCCTTTCGCTTTTCTAATATAATGAGGTATAGATAGTTTTCATGACAGTCAATAGAATAACTTATCTTTTTATTTTTAAAGTCTGCTTTCCCAGCTCATTTCTTTTCTCAAAACCATATGCAAGAGTTTAAAAAAATCACTCCTATATGAAATACTTAGAAATAAAAGGCTTATTTTTTAATATTTTCCCTTCTCCACTACCTTTCCGCGAACATATCTAACATGTTTAAATGAAATCTAGTTGTTTATGCCATATCTGACTTAATATTTTAAAATTTAAGATATTATTTAAATTTTTTAGTAAATATGATTGAAGGTGTATAACATCTATCTCCATTTTCATGTCTCTCGGGTGAGAGTCACCTTGTAGGTGCTGAGAATTACTTGAGACACCTCCTCAGTTGGCTATGGGTCCAACGAAATGGGTGGCTAATAAGTGATTTTTTTAAAAAAAGATTTATTTATTATATATACAGCATTTTGTCTGCATGTACACCTACATGCCAGAAGAGGGCATCAGATCTCATTATAGCCATTGTGAGCCACCATGTGGTTGCTGGAAATTGAACTCAGGACCTTTGGAATAGCAGCCAGCGCTCTTAAGCTCTGAGCCATCTCTCCAGCCCCAAAATGATTTTTTTTTAAAGTATGCATTTTGGGTTATCTGAAATATTCCTAATTAGGCTTATTTAAAAAGCCAGTTTAGAGTAGCTTATTATTCAGTCTTTATAATTAAGCATCTCATTGCTTACGTATAAGAAAATGTTTTTAGATATGCTTGTGGTAGATTGGCCATGTTAGGTTGCTCTAAACTGTTTATGCCTTGATTTTCCTAGAGTCCTTATGAGAAACCTCTTCATTGGTCATTTCCACACACCTAAAAATCAGCGTCATGAAGTGCTTCGACTGATGGGGAGCATCCTGGGTGTTAAAAGGGAGGAAATGGAGCAGGTAACTAGACAGTAAAACCACTCGAAATCCCCTTTCCTCTCTTCACCCCAACCTCTTTCCTCATAGCTCTCTCATTCTATGCTACCCTCTCCACCTTCCTCTTTCCTCTTTTCCCCTGTCTTTCACTGGGGATGGAACCCAGCATGCTCTCATGTGTTTGGTAAGCACTGCATTACTGAGCTACAGTCTGCTTCTCATTCTAGATTTTTGTTGTTGTTGTTTTGTTTTTCGAGGCAGGGTCTCTCTGTGTAGCCTTGGCTGTCCTGGACTCACTTTGTAGACCAGGTTGGCCTCGAACTCACAGCGATCCGCCTGCCTCTGCCTCCTGAGTGCTGGGATTAAAGGCGTGCGCCACCACAGTCTGGCTCATTCTAGATATGTTTATAATTACATTTGTAATTAAGGACATCATGGAAAATAGTTCCTTTTTACTGTATATGTAACTTGGATTTAATACAGTTTTCTTAATCAAAGTGGTATTTTTGTTCAGTTACTACGGTGTTAGTTTAAATATTTTACTACTTATTAACCAGTTGTCTTATCGGGTGGCTAACATTTTTTGAGATATCACCATGCCAGAACATTTATTTCAGATTGTGCTTGAGGTGACATTTTTCTCTGTACCCTCTGTCAGTAATAGGAAACACTGACTAGAATTTGATTTTCAAAGGATGATTTACTCTTCCTGAAGTCACACAAGAGTGGTTCTTATTTGTCATGTCTTGTATTGATTTTTGTTGTTGTTATTGTTCTGTTTTAAAATGTTCTTACAGCTGTTTGCCGAAGATCAAGGAGGTGTTACTCGGTGGATGACCGGATGGCTTGGAGGAGGATCTAAAAGTGTGCCCAATACACCTTTGAGGCCAAATCAGCAATCTGTGTTTAATAGTGTAAGCCCAGTTTTATTCTTACTGAGCATGAATGATGAAGTGTTTGCATATCACAATCATTTGCATAGTATCACATTTCTTTTGCAACATTTAATACAACCCTAGTAATATAACCAAAATACTTTCTCTTAGTCCTTTTCAGAACTCTTTGTTAAATTTCTGGAAACAGAATCTCATCCATCAGCCCCGCCCCCAAAGCTGTCAGTTCATGACCTGAAGCCTCTAGATTCTCCAGGAAGAAGGAAAGCTGACGCAGGCACACCGGAGCACTTCCGAGGTAAGACTGGCATGTGCTTTCCCTCAGGGGTAAATCAGATGCCTAATTTACGACTTAGCATGATAGTGGCATTTAGTTTTCAGTGTTTTTGACAAGTGTCAATCTGCTTCCATAATTCTAATGTCAACAAATTTAGGCCTGACATGTTGTAGCTGCTTGCTATATATTTGTTTTAATTAATGTAAATAGTATGAAATGTTTCCATTTTATGTCAGAATAATTCCCAGCGTCTTCCTCAGAAACCTTCTAATTTGTCATTTCCACCCCCCCCCCAAATCATACATATAGTGTAGACTACTTATAGACACTAGTATATTTAGAGATACTGTAGCGTGTTTGTAATTATCAGTGTAAGTCACTTTGAATTACTCTACTGGAAATGGTGCTGAGCTAGATACATCTTTGCATTGTCCCCTGTTTTCATTTCTCTCTGATGGTATTCTTACAAATCAAAGTTAGAAACATAATTTATAGTTTGAAAATGATTTTCATCTTTGGATTTTTTACGTTTAATAGCCAAACTTTACTACACAAATAATATATATAATGTTGGTTTAGTTAACTGACCTAAACATCCAAGAATGTACAAAGCACCCTTGTGTGTGGAACGATCTGTCTGGAAGGAAATAATTGGTGAATACCACTGAGTTGTAAGAGTCTTAGTTATATTATATGGAAGATACTGGCATATAGTAAAATTTGCTAGTCAAAATCAAACTGTCCACCAGACTATAAACCAATTCTCTTTCCCTACAATTTACATATTTTAATTTAGACTCACATGTTCTAGTATAGACTTAAGGACAATATCATATGCTTCCTAGTTCAAGTCACATACCATAGTTAAATTGGATAAAATATTAAAGAATTTCTGTTCTAGAATTTTAAAACTTTCTTAGTTATTTAAACAAATATTTCTATACTTAGGAACTTTTATACAAAGTTGAAATAATAAAGCTTATCTGTCATTAAGATAAAACTTTGGCTGCTAAATTCAGTGAAAAGTTGTCACTCTAGGATTGTAGACTGTACTGAGGACATTTTTCTTTTTCATGTTATGCTGGGTTGTAGCTACCTAAAAGAGATTCTCACATTCTTTATCGCAAGATCTCCACATTTCTCTGTCTTTCCTATCCTCCCTCCTTCCATCCCTCCCTCCCCCCTTCTTCCTTTCTCTCTCCCTCACCATCTTCCCTTCCGCCATTGACTGAGCTCAGCTTAGTGTGTGTGTCAGTCAGAAGTGGACTGAGGTACGGCAGGGTTCACATGGAAGACACAAACTTAGTGTCTACGCTGTGTTCACCAGTATGTAGAGATTAGTGTCCACCTGTGTTCACAGCGTGTGTAGGGTCCACCTGTGTTCACAGTGTGTGTAGGTGTGTAGTGTTCCCCGGTGTTCACAGCATGTAGAGCTTAGTGGGCAGCACAGCTTTTACAGTTTAGGAAATTGTTGGTCACAGGAGTCCAGAGTGGGAATCCAGAAGTTCTTGGTAACAGCTGCATATAGTGAATTTGTCTGTCTTTGTCTTAGGAGCCTGCTTTTTAAGTTTCCCACTGCTTAAGAAGGGACTTCCAAGGGTTTGCTTGCCTCTCAACTATGACACTATTAGTGTTCTTGGGTAATAAGGCAGAATTTTAGCCACCAAGACCAGTCATAAATCAATTATCTATCCTAATGAAAATGAATTGTAACTGCCCAAGCCAATAAATAAATAATACCACTGAAAATGTCTCTAGCCTTTGAATGCCTAAAAGATGATTGAGTCATGTAAGCATATATTATTTGTTTTTCTGGTAAATTAATTTTAATGACTATTGCATCACTATAATAATATGACATACCAGCATTTTTCATAGCTATTATGATCACTGGGAAATTTTAAGTTCTCAAGTCCCTCATCTTTCAGGTAGGTATGAAAAATTTATAGCTTGCAACATATCATCATTTCCAAACTATTACAGTAAGTGTAGCTTTCCGTTATATAACTAATATTTGAAGATAAAATACTTTAATCAATATTGTGCATGCAAATAATCTGTCCCCTTTTCTTTCTTCCTTTCTTTCTTTCTTTTTTTTAAATTAAATTTACTTACTTATTCACTTTACATCCCGACTGCAGCCCCCTCCCTCTTCTTCTTCTGGTCCCTGGGCCCCCTCTTTTCTTCTCAGAAAAGGAGAGAGCACCGACCCCCCCCCCCCCCCCCGATATCACTTCAAATCTCCTCAGGACTGAGTGCATCCTCCTCCATTGAGGCCAGGCTAGGGAGAAGTGATCCAATAGCAGGCTACAGAGTTCATGTCAGAGATAGTCTCATTCTACTTGCTAGGGAACCCCATGAAGACCAGGCTGCCCATCAGTTACGTATGTGTAGGGGGCCTAGGTCCAGACCATGCACGCTTTTTGGTTGGTGTTTCAGTCTCTTGTAAGCCCCCGTGGGCCTCTGGGAATGAGGGCTGTGGACCAGGAATCCTGTCCCTTTTTCTACCATTCTTTTTTGTTTGTTTCTTCTCTTTTGTGTTTGGGTCTCTGTGATCACCATGACCAACAGAGTAAAGGCCGGTGTGAGGCAAGATGACAGTTCAGTTCAACAGGACTAGGTAGCAGGTGTTGGTTCAACTTCAGGAGTCTGACCTTGAGTAGTTTATGTTAGGCATATTTAAGCACAGAACAATTTGGTGAAAATTTATCTGGTGAGTCCTTTGTACACAATAAAGCTTAAGACATGACTACATCAGAACTATTTGTTAAGTACATATGACATTTTCCAAATGGGTTCTGTAGACTGACTACATTTGACACCTTTTATAAAGATACGTTTTATAGATTGACAAGCTCACTCTGAGGATCTAGGGGAATATCTAAGTGTGGTCTTGGTTACACAATACAAAGGTCACCAGGATATTAGCCACACCCACTCCCAGTCTTGTAGGCAGAAAGCAGGTTTTGCATCCTTCCTCTGAAGAGATGGTGTAGCATTCCTGGTTCTCCATGCTTATCTGTGAGTTTTAGGACCTCCATGCTTTCCACACTTTTGCTCATCTGCTTTTCATAGATTGATCCTGCTTATAGGATCCAGAACTCAGCAGCGTACAAATTTAATTTGTCGATAGCCAAATATGGAAACCTAAAGCACACGTGACATTGCTTTTTATCAGAAGATACTTTGAATGACTAGGAATGAACTGTCATGAGTTTTTCATAATACACATTAGTGTTCTTACAGTGTTGTTTATTGTGTGTGTACACATGTCTGTGTGCGTGTGTGTGTGTGTGTGTGTGTGCTCCATGCACACTTTAGGAAGTCAGAGAAGAACTTTTGTGGGTTTGCTTCTCTTGTACAACATGGGTTCTGGGGCTGAACTCAGTTCATCAGAGTTGGATGGAGGCTTGGCATTAGGGGCTGTTGCCTGCTGAGCCATCTTGTTGGCCTACAGATTAGTATTTTGTGCTTAGGATTTTGAGGGTCTGTTTGTGTTTTTGTTTTGAGTACAGGATAGTCCAAAACCTGTGCCTAATAGTATTGTTATGATCAGTAGGGTGAAATTTAAAATTTGATAGTAGTGACACACTGGTTACTTAAATGTCTATTAAAGCTGGCATAAGTCCAGCTGTCAAAGTAGAGACAGGAGGATCATCCTCAGCTATTGGGGATTCAAGGTCAGCCTGAACAAGAGACCTTGTCTCAACAACAAACCCCAACAACTGTGTTGATGAGTTTGAGAAAACTATTGGAACAGGTTTCTTCATATTCTTGTGTTGAGGTTATTTCATTAAAGCTCTTTGTGAAGGATAGAACCTAAATCTGTATCCTGTTTTTTAGATATAGCAGAATCCAGGACAGGAAGAAGAACAGATCTGAATCCGTTCTTGGCTCCGCGCTCAGCAGCTGTGCCCCTTATTAACCCAGCTGGACATGGACCTGGTGGGCCTGGGCATCTTCTTTTGAAGCCCATCTCAGATGTTCTACCCACATTTACACCTTTGCCAGTGTCACCGGACAACAGTGCTGGCGTTGTACTCAAAGACCTTCTAAAGCAATAGGTGGTTTTGAGCCAGAGACTAGATAGCACTTTAAGGAAACCATGAACACTGTATGTGTGAACTTTACCACAAAGTGGCCTTCTGGAAAGAGTCATGTATTTGTTTGTAGTTCTAATTTCTCTGTTACTAAAAGTTTTTTTTTGTTGTGTTGTTGTTGGTTTTTTTTTTTTTTTTCCCCGAGACAGGGTTTCTCTGTGTAGCCTTGGCTGTCCTGGACTCATTTTGTAGACCAGGCTGGCCTCGAACTCACAGTGATCCACCTGCCTCTGCCTCCCGAATGCTGGGATTAAAGGTGTGCGCCACCACGCCCAGCCAATAGAAATATTCTTAATGCTTTTAGAAACTGCAGGTGTCAGAAAAGCAAGTATCTGCTATATAATGTCTTTTTTTTTTTCACTTTATGATTGTACTGAGTTAAAACTAGGAGCATTTGGTTTACTTTTTAATTTATAAAACTCTAAAGAGGAGAGGCAAGAACAGTAGTAACTGTGTGTCTGCTTCTATACCCCCAGATTTTCAAGCTCATGTAATATAGGGACAGGTAGTCCATCTTTTAAAGATAAGGAATTGATTCCCCCTCCCTCTCCAAAGATGCCTAATAAAGGCTTCTCTGCATAGAGCAGGAAATGCCCTGCGGTATGCACTGCTCACCTGGAGAGGACCTTGTGTAGGGAGAGAAGAGGGAGCAGAGCTGTTCTGGGAGAGCTCGGGTACCCTGAAGCAAAGTAGGTTAGGGTGCTGTGCAGTTTCATCTGACCATCGCTGTCAAGATCCAACTCGTGGAGCGGCCTTTTTGTAGCCTTGCTGCCTTGCTTAGTCCCTGACAGCTGCTGTCACCCTCTGTAATTTTGTTATTCTGTAAATGCTGTTTAAATGAAATCACATGTTATGTAACCTCTTAAAATGGGCGTTTTTCACTTAGCATAATTCCCCTGGGATTCATCCAAGTTGTTTCATGGGTCAGTAGTTTGTTTCTTTTTATTGTGGAGTACATGCTGCGAGTAACTAAATGCTATCATTTGCTTTCAAGAGCTGAACTGTCTTTTAAAGTATTACCTAAAACTACAGGTTTTCAGCTGGGCCTGTGGCTCAGGATTAGTCTCAGTACTTGGGAGGCATAGCAAGAGGATTTCTTAGGACTTTGAGGCCAGCCTGGTCTACACAGTGAGTTTCAGGCTAGCCAGAGCAACAAACATAGTGAGCCCTTTCCTCAAAACACACACAGACACCACAATCAAAAACTGTGCAGTTTCCTTTCACAAATGCACAAATACAAGGAACTCTCCTGTAAGGTTACACTGTATAGCTGGATCCACATAAATCTTAGACCACTGTTAGCAATATCCTGGGACCTGTCACCTCCTGCCTCTGTGAGCCTCGCCTGTGTGGGCTGCAGCACTCCATGCATACGCATCATGGTGGGCACTTCACTGCACCTGCACCTGCACCAGGTGTTTGCAACTTAAAGCAAGTATTTCTGTACTTTTCTACAAAGCCGTTACCTGACTCACAACTTTTGTTGTATCAGGATGTTCATATTTGTATTGGTTGATGATGTACATTTAAAAGTCATTTCTTGCATATTTTGTATATTCAGATTAGCCTTTAAAAGAGAAAAAAGCCTGTATAGCAAGGAAGAGTGGAAATGAGACTAAGTCAAAAGTGTCGTCAGTCCTGGCACCTGTCAGAGATAAGTTGGACTGTTTGTAAATTCATCTATGATAAACTGTATATTTCTAATGTGTTTGGAAGGCTGGAGGTTTTAATCATGTGCTTTGATGGTTACTTTGATGTACTTTGATTCTGAAGAATCAAGTAACTGAGATAATGCTGCTCCCTGATGTCACCTGAGTCCTTAACTAACTCACTACCCTAACTTCTCTGCCACATTAACATTGTTAATAGAAATGTTAAGCTGTCCCTGCCACTTTTGCCAGTGGTTACGGAGTCCCCTCAACTTACAGTGGGCTCACAGCCCAGTAAATACATCATAATAAGATAACATCTTTAATTGGGCATTCCTTTGCTGTACCCAGGTGTCCGTGGGCGAGGCTTAGCATGGTTGCTTGCCCTCGGGGCGACTGAGCAGCTCCCACTGCTGCCTGCCCAGCATTGAGAAGAGAGAAATTCTAAATCTGAGGCTCGGTTTCTGCTCAATGTGTACCATTTTGGCAAACCTCAGAATTGACACAGAGTTAAGCCACTGTAAGCTGAAGATCTGCTGGCACAGGTTTTTATATGCTTCTTAAGTTCTCCTCCCTCATTAGCCTGCATCGTCTACTGCTTGCCAGAGAATTGTAAGTTCTACATAAAGCAGCCAAAGGACTAGGTTTTACACTACGAAGAAAATAGAAGATATAAATGTTTTCTTTTAAAGAAGAGGTACATGGTGGGTATTTAAGCAATATACTTTATATTTAAATAACTTTTATGACATTTGAAGTTCCTTGACCAGAACAACCTGCCCTCACCCACCATTTCATGTAACCTAAGTTTGGAAGCTGTTGTGATGGGGGCCATTTTACACCAGGTATTACATGGCTGCTATTGAAGTGTATGGCCTTGTCTGAAAGCTGTAGTACACGATGTCTCCGTTGTATGCATTCGAAGTGTGCAGTGATCTGGACCAGACGTACCTCATCAGCTTTTCTAAAACTAAGTTGTACAGAGATGGGCCATCTATCTGCTCAAGGAAAGTCCGTAGCAGAGAGCGAGAAGCATGCACACTGTGTTTCCAACGGGACACTACTAGTGGCATGCTGGCTGCAGCGCGGTAAGTGCAGTAAGTCTGCTCATGATGGCTGCGAGCACTTCGTGGAATTTGGTTGAATTTTGTATCAGAAGCCACAGACTTACTGCGGTGTTGTAACTGCTCTAAGTTTGCTGTTGATTTCTTCCTGCACTTAGTGGAATTTGTGGTTGAGTATTGCATGGAAACCACAGTCCTTCACAACATTCCTAATGGTTTTCAAGTACCACGAAATATACTATCAAGAATTCACCCTGCCATTGGTGTTGAGTGAATGGAATCACCAGCCTGTGCTTCCGAGAGTTTTACTTCTAGACATTCTTGTTTGTTTCTTAACAGAGGGGAAGACCAAAGCACATAGGCAAAGCGATGGCACGTAGCTAGCCAGCTAAACATCAGATATCACCCAAGAAAGGCCTTTAGTGCCTTTAACCCTCCAAAGGATTCAAGAGCGTTGAAGCACTTAACCCAGTCAGCTATGGGAGGAGGGGCTGGCACAGGTGAAGAGATGAAACCCTTAGTGCTGCATTTGAACTGGAGTTTTTTTAAATTAAAGAAATTTTTATATATCATGGCATTCAAAGCATCTATCCACAAAAATTTCTCTTTTGTAAATATCAGTTAAGTTAGGTAATATTTATTTTATATATTCCTCTGGGGAAAAGATGATCATTGTAATGTTGGCATTTGTGATGATTTGCCAGTCTTTATATCTTAACTTATTATTATTTAGTTACTTAAGACTGATACATTGTTTTGGTTTATAGGAAAATAACTAAATGTGAGAAATTTCCAACTGTACCATAAGATTTGGCTATGTTTTATATAGAGCTGAAGCCAATGCACTCTTGAATTTTTCAGGAGCATTGCAAGGCAAAAAACAAAAACAAAAAACCTCCAAATAAAAATGATATAAGTTGGCTGTCTCCATCCACAATAAAAACACTTGGGAAACAGCTGTTGTTGTCTCTTTAGGGGAAGAAATGACTTGCATGGATTGTTTGTCGCAGCCTCTGATGACTCGGGTCTTCACTGGCTCGGCATGTCTGCTGCCTTGGATGTTAAGCATGGACTACTTAGGACTCTCAGGATTGTGTGTGAAAGGATCTGAGGGTTTAGTTGAACTTTTCCTCTCTTCCCTTCAGATGACATAGTGTGCATCACTGGCTGGCAAATAGAGGTACTGTTCGTAGGCATCTCTGCTGACATTAGGATGGAGAGAGAATCATTTAAAACAGAGAGTGTCCTGTGTGTGTAAATATTGTGGGGAGGTCAGGGAGCCCATGAAAAAAGTGTGCAGGTGGGGTGGCTGTCCTCAGATGGGAAAGGCTCTCTCTCCCAGACAGGAGTGAGGGGGGGGGGTACAAACAGCAAGTGGAGGTGCACTGTGATGTGGAAGTCTGCTGAGGAGGGAGTATGGCCTTTCCTGAGGCTTGAGCCAAGCGGGTGAAACAGAACATGTACAGGTAAGTGGAGGTTACACATGCTAGGTACAGGTTAGAGTCACACATGCCAGGTGCTACAAGGCCCTGCTGGGCAGCAGATGGGAGGAGCAGGCTGGTAAGTACCGCCAGGGAGTGCTTGTAGCCCTGACCAGTTCCAGTGGAGTACAGAACGTGGCAACTGAACCTTGTCCTCCTGTCTTTGACTTGGGTCATGTGAATAGAGATGTAATTGAGGGTTTTATAACACATTGTCAAAACTTCACAATCATATAAATTAATAGTCTTTCATAGTTGCAACAGTATTTATGTTAGAGATAAGGAGCAACTTTAAAATGTTACTTAGATCTCTTAAGTCAAACATTTGAACCCTGAGTTTTCTGCCTTGGCTCGTAACATGGAGTCTTTATTGACCCATGCTGGGGTTAAGATGTTAGTAATTTGCCCTGTAACAATGCCCTAACTGAGAATTTTCAGCTGTCTTGTTACACATTCTTTTTTCGCTCCAACAACCTTTAACTTCAGTTCACTATTTCTGGCCCTCAGTTAAATCTTGGTGATTTGAAATATTTGGCTGAATCTCATACAAAGTTTGTTAAATTTATTTTATAGATAGCTCAGAAATCCCTTAAAATCAAGATACGTTTTGTTGTTGTTGTCACTCTGAAATAAATGTTGAAGGTGTGTGAGTTCTCTCACAGTGCAGGGTCAGTCTCCCTCCTTGAGCCACAGTGACCTGGTGTGTGTCCTTAACTGTGTGCACTTCCAGAGGGCACGGGTTCCCGATAGCTGGCGAAGGGAGACACCATTTCTTTTAAAGAGCAAGAAACAAAGCAGTACACACTTGCCTTGCAACTTGGTAGGTAATAAGAACCATGATGTCATCTGTCACCCCCTTAACCAAATCCGTTTAAAGTGACTCCTCGAATAAAAGAGACCATCAGGGTAAAACTGTGACTTGTTTTTATTATAGTTCAGCATGTTTTGTATGTGTGTGTGGGTGCACATGTGTGCACATCAAGATAGTATCCTGGAGTTGTTTTCTCTTTGTTCCATCATGTGGGTTCCAAGGATCAGACTGCAGTTGTCAGGCTTCGCAGCAAGCATCTCTGCTGAGCCATCCCACTGGTTTGCAAAATAGAAAGGGAGAAGTTAAAAAAAATTTTTTTTTTTGTTTTTTAAAACATACATGGGGTGTGTAGTTTATTTTTAATTAAGATAATTATTATGAAGTTTTTTTCTCCCTCCTTAAAGCATTTCCACACCACATAAACTAACTTGGACATGTTTGTTCAACTGTTTCTGCTTGGAGAGGTACTTAGTAGTTGGTGGCACCTGTGTTGAAAAGTCGGCTCTTCACAGCACTGATGCTTAAAATGAAAGCTCCCCTCCTAACAGTTTGTCTGGCTTCTATTCTCCTTGCTTTTGTTATTTAATCATTTTTTAAAATGTTGGTTTTGAAGACTTACGTGTGTGTGTGTGTGTGTGTGTGTGTGTGTGTGTGTGTGTGTGTGTGTGTAAGTACTGTAGAGGCCAGAAGAGGGCATTGGATCCCCTGGCGCTAGAGTCACAGGTGGTTGTAAGCCACCCAATGTAAGTGCTGGAAACTGAGCTTGAGTCCCTGGAAGCATACTCAGCACTTCTAACCACGGAGGCAGCCAGCTGTGTTGTTTTCCCGAACTGGATCTTGCGGGATCCTCTTGTCCACGCCTCCACAGTGCTCGGGTTACAGGCATGGGTCACAGTTTCTTTCCTACTTTTGACATCAGATTTACTTGCTGAGATTTGCCCTTCAGTGTTCAGGACATGGCTATTGGGGCCATCTGGATGGCCGTTATGAAGAGATCCACCTGCCCTCCTTGAAGAAAGCAAACTAGTGTCAATTTCTTTTCTTTTCTTTTCTTTTTTGACACTAAACAACCACTTGAGGGCTTTGGGAGGTGACAGTAGGCAAGTTGACGTCAATCAGGATTTACCAGTTTTTTGAAAGGCGTCTAGAGCTTTGTGTAAGAACTATTGGAATCTGGGACCTTCCTGCTAGAACTCCTTTAACCCCAAACCTCTGAGCAGATCATGAAAGCCAGCACCTTTGCTGCAGTAGGAGTCCGGCTCCAGGCTGGGAATGAGCATGAGAAAGGGGCTGGGCCAGCAGGAATCCATTGTGCAGCCCTGCAGGGCAGAATTGTAGCTGGTCCAGGGTGATAGCTGGAAGGGAGGTCTGGGCCAACATGGTGTGGACCTGAGTGGGCTGTTCACTTGCACACACAGCCCTCTACTATATGTGAAAGCCTCCAAGCTCTGGAGGTCGAGTAAGAACAAGCATGACTGGCTACTGCAGGATTGGACTGACCCTGGGAAGTCAGACTAGAAATTCGAACAAGAGTGTAAAACGGATCAGAAGAGGCTGTGGTGAGACAAACTTGACCGAAACTGTTGAGTTTTCAACCAGAAATAATGAGAAACGTAAGGAAGAAAATATGGCCCACATTCAGCAAAAGGTCAGAAAAAAAAAAAAACCTGTGGGCTGAGATGTTGGATTTGGCCCACGAAAACTGCAAATATGATTGCAAGTCCAGAAGAATTAAAAAAAAAAAAAAAAAAAAAAGCAGAGAACAGTGATGGGGCTTTGCTCATGGGCCTCATCACGTTGGAGCAGTGCTCTGTTAGAAAAGGCTTGAAACAAGGAAAGCTTTGAACACAAACACGAAGTGAATAACAGCAAGTTCTGTGCCCATAACCAGCTTCACCAACACCAAGCCAAGCCCACCAGCTCTTGTTCATCTTAGATCCCATCTATTTTTTTTTTTTTAAGCTTTTTTGCTGCAGTTTATCTTAAAACTACATCAAATAAGGCCGCAGTCTTGTAGTTACAGGATGACACAGACATCAGTGAATGCTGTTTCTGGTTCTCACCTCTCCAGCAATGACTGAAATTCCAAATCTATCGCATCTGGATTTGCAGAGATGCTTAGACAGACCCAGGCCAGGGAAGGCATGAGGCTTCCTGTGGGACCATCTATGAGTGTGACCTGGGGCTGAAGTCTCCATACTTGGCATCTTCTTTGCTTTGACATCAGCTTCTAAAGCCAAGCAGTGTCCAGCGTGTGTGTGCCTCTCGCAGCAAAATGCGCTGGAGACTAGGATCACACAGGCGTCTAAGTCTAGAAATGAGGAGACAAGGCCACTTCTATAACAGTGCTGGGTGCTGTAGCAGTGACCCTCAGCTTCTGGAACCCCAGAGTTCCAGTCATGGTCCCAGATTCTCAACCTTTATCACCTGGGTTGAGCCCAGGTGGCTTTTTCCTAGAATGTCACAATCTGACCGTATTTTTCTAACTGTTATCCCAAGTCTATTGTCCTAGGCTCAGAAAAGTGGCTCAGGTATCAGCATCATCCTGTGACCCCGGAAGACTTATCCCAGCAAAGCTTGCTTCAAGACTACTGCCTCAAAACAGTCTAACTCGAAATTAAATGTTGGGCCTCCTTTTGTGGTCATAATTTTTCAGATAAAGGGTACTTGTTGCCAAGCCTGGTGCCTGGGATGGGTCTCTCAAATCCACATAGTGGGAGGAGAGAACTGTCTTCCACAATTGTCCTCTGACTTCCACATGTGTACCCCTCACACCCACTAAAAAAGGCAGAACTTTACACATGACTAAACATTCAATTCCATTTATTCCTGCTATTTTTTAGTATGCTGTCTAAGCCACTCCTTTCTTCCCCAACACTCAATGGGCATTCATGTTTTCTGACAGGGAGAAGGGTCCTTCCTTTTCACACCATGCAAGTTCAGGTGCTTTGTTTGTGTGGCTGCCCCTTGCCTCCACTGTTCTGTTCACGTCTGTGTCCCCTCCTTGCTCTCCCAGGGTCCCACAGACATTCCTTCTCAGATTCCCTGGCCAACTGACTCTCACTTCAATCCCAGTTCCTGTGGGTGGTCCAGCTCCTGGGTTCTGTGGCATGGTCTCCTGTGGTCCCTCTAGCCTTCAGGCAGTGTCTGGGTTCTTCAGCATTCCATTTGGAGTTCTAGCTCTTTCCACACTTGTAACTAGCTCCCTGCAGCAAATCCTCCAGTGCTGGCAGGTTTCTTCCTGGATAGTTCAGATGGTTGCAGGCTCACCCTCGGCTCCATCTTTATTGCACTTGGCATCTCCTTTCCCCCAACTTCGTTTTTAGGGCACTGATTCTTTCATGGGTTTTGTTTCATTTGACATAGTCTTACAAATTCAAGGTCTCCCTGGGCTATAGAGACAGAGTCTTGCCGTCTGTCCTAGGCTACCTTTTAATTTACTATGTAGCCCAGGCTGGCCTTGAATATGCTATTGTCCTGTCTGGCCTCTGGAGTGCTGGGAGGTGTATGCATTTTACCTGACGAAGTTCCATTTTGTTTGTGATTTTTTTCCCTCTTCCTTCTCTCCTTTCTTTTTTCCCTTCCTTCCTTCCTTCCTTCCCTCTCCCTCCCTCCTCTCTTTCCTTCTTTTTGAAATGGGGTCGCATTATGTATCTGGCCTGGAACTTGCTATGTAGACCAGACTGGCTTTGAACTCAGAGATCAATTTGCCTCTCTCTCATCAGCACCAGACTAAAGGCGTGCACCACGGCACCTTGTGGAGTCAGGGAGGCAGCTCCATTTTTGATGTGAGAAGTGCTAACACTCTGTCTCTCTGTCTTGCTCTCAGGTATGTGGGGGTGGGAGTGGGGTAGGGCTGAGAATGAAGCTAAGTCTCTTCATCTCTCTGCCTGATTTTTTGACACAGGGTATCTCATGGAACCTAGAGGTCATTGATTGAATTAGACTGGCTGACCAACGATTGCCAGGAATATAGACTCATCTCCATTACTGCCACCCAGCATGTAGTCTAGGGGTGTGTGCCACTTCACTAGGCCTTAATGTGAGTGCCGGAGATCCAAACTTGGTTTCCTTGTGCTTGTGAGGCAAGCACTTTATTGCTAGCAATTTCCCAGGCCCAAGAGTAACTTAAAACAAAACAAAAACAGAAAACCAAAAAAGTCTTTTTGAGCCAGGCCTTAACTCTGTGGCCCAGGCTGGCCTTGAACTCCATGGAAGCAGTCATATGGCCCGAGCCTCTTGAAGGATGAAATTACATGTATGAACTGGGTTCCCACGGGCCTTTTAATTATTTTCTACTATTCTGTATCATTTCTAGCATAGCAAATTGACCATCAGATGAGGGCTAAAGCCATGCTGGGAAATAGGAAAGCTATCAGCCACATATGGCTATTAGATGAAAATTTAAATTAGTTGGAGTAAGAGCCAAACTTCAGGATTTAATAACCAATTTTAAAAAGCAAACATGTTCAATTGCTGAGAAATTAGGATGGCCTGGGGTGTTATTTAAAATGCAGGTTCCTTGGTTACATCCCTGCAGTCACAGGATAAGAAGCAGCGGGGGAAGGCTGGGAAAGGAGGAATGCCACAGGCATCTCTGAAGATTGTTGCTCATCGGCAAATGGAATTGTGGTAAACACCTTCACAATTGTGCTATAACTGCCAGGACCGAGCCAGGGTGGGCGAGGCTGTGAGGCCTGCTGGAACCAGCTGGAGCTGCCTGCATCTAGTGGAGAACTGACACACATTAGGACAGAACGCACTGTTTATGACTAAAAGCCCGCTGACTGGGAGGATGCATGCAAATCTGGGGGTTCCTTAGTTCGTGATGAGTGAGAAAAATACACACAGAGGGTCGGTGTTTGCTACGTTTGATGCCGAAATCCCTCACGAAATGTGATGACATATATAATAGTTATATATTTTAAATTTTTCTTTGGCAAAATAAAAAGCAGAATAATATTCATTACTTGAGTGTGAGTGTGGGGGGTATTGTGTGTATGCACGTGCAGCAGAGTATTGACGCGTGTGTGTGTGTGTGTGTGTGTGTGTGTGTGTGTGTGTGTGCACATGTAGGTGAGTGTGCACCTGTGCGCATGTATGTGTGGGCCAAGGTTAACTTCGGGTGTCTTCTTCAGTCACTGTCTACGTTTTCAGGCAGGGTCTTTTACTGAACCAGGAGGGAGCTCACTAGGCTGGCTAGCAAGCCCAAAGGTCTTCTTGCTTCTGACACGCCAGCTGGGGTTCCGGTGCACACTGCTACACCCAGCTTTTCACTGGGGTGCTGGGGAGCTGAACTCAGCGACTCGTGCATGATTTACTAACAGAGCCATCTCCCCAGTGCCCTTCCCTCAGTTGTTGGTTTTTGTTTGGTTGATACAGGGCCTAGCTGTGGCTCTGACCGTCCTGAAACTCAATATGTAGACCAAGCTGCCTTTGAACTCACATAGCACCACCTCCTCTGCCTCCTAGTGCTGGGGTCAGTGGTGTGCACCACCAAGCTTGGCCCAGTTTGTGTCTTGTTTTTCTGTCTTTTTTTTTTTTAAAGAAGCTGGTATTACTGGGCTGCTAAATTTAAGGACTTTAGGAACCACTCATATAGTTCCATTTCATGTAAATTTTGTGTGTGTGTGTGTATGTGTGAGTGTGTGTGTGTGAGAGTGTGTGTGTGTGCATGTGTGTGTGTGAGAGAAGTGTCTGTGTGTGTGTATGTGTGTGTGTATGTGAGAGAGAGTGTGTGTGTGTGTGTGTGTGTGTGTGAGAGAGAGAGAGTGCGATGGGGGAGAGAGAGAGAGAGAGAGGTGAGAGTGAGGAGGTGAGAGGAGGGGTGGGAGGGAGGAGAGAGAGAGAGAGAGAGAGAGAGAGAGAGAGAGAGAGAGAGAGAGAGAGAGAGATGTGTTAGAGTCCCAAACCTCAATCCATATTGTATCAGAAAAACAAGCCAGGCGTGGTGGTGCACACCTTTAATCCCAGCACTCGGGAGGCAGAGGCAGGCGGATCGCTGTGAGTTCGAGGCTAGCCTGGTCTACAAAGTGTGTCCAGGACAGCCAGGGCTACACAGAGAAACCCTGTCTTGAAAAAAACAAAACCAAAAACCAGAAAAACAAATAAACAAGAATGAAACAGACTTAATGGCAAGTGGAAGTCTGACCTTGGCTGACCCTGAGTCTGAGCTCCATGGGGACGTCTCTCTTTGTGTTAAAGAACTGTATGTAAAAACCCACAGTCAGCAAACAAGGCAGGAAAAGCCCAGGTGTTTCCATGGTTTGCTTAAGTGCCAGGAAGTTCCAAGCATGTGCAGAACATCCTGACATCCTGATCGTGTTTACCATGCTCGAGCCTCTAGATCGATCTCTAAAGCAGCAGAAAAATAAACAGAATGCACACCTACATATACACACACCTACACACACATGTAGACACATATATACATATACACACACCTACACACACATATAGACACATATATACATATACACACACCTACACACACACGTAGACAGACACATACAATACACACACCTACACACACACGTAGACACATATTACATTACACACACCTACACACACACGTAGACACATTATATCTACACACACCTACACACACATAGACACATATAACATATACACACACCTACACACACACGTAGACATATACATATATACACACCTACACACACACGTAGACACATATATACATTACACACACCTACACACACATGTAGACACATATATACATATACACACACCTACACACACACGTAGACACATATATACATATACACACACCTACACACACACGTAGACACATACATACATATACACACACCTACACACACACGTAGACACATATATACATATACACACACCTACACACACACGTAGACACATATATACATATACACACACCTACACACACATATAGACACATATATACATATACACCACCTACACACACACGTAGACACATATATACATATACACACACCTACACACACACGTAGACACATATATACATATACACACACCTACACACACACGTAGACACATATATACATATACACACACCTACACACACACGTAGACACATATATACATATACACACACCTACACACACACGTAGACACATATATACATATACACACACCTACACACACACGTAGACACATATATACATATACACACACCTACACACACACGTAGACACTATCTACATATACACACACCTACACACACATGTAGACACATATACATCTACACACACCTACACACCACGTAGACACATATACATATACACACACCTACACACACCGTAGACACTATATCCATATACACACACCACACACACGTAGACACATATATACATATACACACCTACACCACACGTAGACTATATACATATACACACACTACACACACAGTAGACACATATATACATATATACACACCTACACACACACGTAGACACATTATACATATACACACACCTACACACACACGTAGACACATATATACATATACACACACCTACACACACACGTAGACACATACATATACACACACATACACACATGTAGACACATACATACACACACCTACACACACTCATAGACACATACATCATATACACATACCTATACACACACACACACAAATACAAGCACAGAGACACACAGGAATATACACACATATACACAGACATACACACACTTATACACAGGTATCTATACACACTCACACATATACACACATACACATACATGGGTAAAGCCCACAAGTAATGGTGGAAAAAGGAGCCCTGGGGCAGAAGGTCAGAGATCCTGGTTCTGGCTGCTCTTGCTGCTGTGGTTTGGGGTAAATTAGCCTCTCCGCATCACAGGTTTTACCTTAGTTTTGGTGCCAGTCTCTTGTATACAATATCCTCTCTCAAAGTCCTAAGACCTGGACACCTCTACCTGAACTTTCAACCTGTGCGTAAGACAAAACAAAATCAACCCGGAGCCTGGAGATGTGACTCGGTGGTTAGGGCACTTGCTGCCTTTGCAGAGGGCAAAGCTTGGGTCCCAGCACCCATATTAGGATGCTCACTAGTGTCTGTAATTCCAGTTCTAGGGGCCTCATACCCGTTTCTGGACTCTGAGGGCACCAGGCACACACAGGATGCACACACATACATGCAGACAAAACACTCAGACATATAAATATAAATAAAGATGAGAAAGAGAGAGAGAGAGAGAGAGAGAGAGAGAGAGAGGAGAGAGAGAGAGCAGAGGGAGAGAGGAGAGAGAGAGAGAGAGAGAGAGATCAAGCAAGTGAGACCTCATCTTTGCTGAGGGCCGTGTGTCCTGATGTCTGATAGGTGCTGTTTTTTTGAACCGTGCTAAATTTTTGCCCCATTTTACAGAAGAGAGCTTGATGAACTTAAAGAGCTATCCTGGGGTCTCACAGAGAACAAGTGATGGACAGAAGGAAGCAGTTGGTCTAGCTTGGGGAGCCTGTGTGCTCACATGTGCACTCAGGAGGCGGCGGGAGGAGTGAGTGAATCTGCAGATGGACAGCTCCATAGAGGAACCATGAAGCTGCTTATGGAGGACGATGGAAAAAGTCGCAGCAAATGGATATAACTATGGTGCATTCCTGCTTAGGAGGCCTCTCAATGAACCGGCAAGTCACCCCAAAAGATTAAATTTTTAAAAAATTATTAGAATTCTAACACTCAATAGAGTGTTTTTGGAAAGTGTGAAGAGTAAATACCTGTAGGCAACTTATTAGATTCCCCTAAACAGCAATATTCTGGAACAAAGAGTAATCAGATAGCAGCATGCCAGTAAAAATGTTGTTTAAAGATTTATTTTCTTTTATGTGTATGGGCACTTTTTCTGAGTTTATGTGTCTGTCCACTGCATGCCTGCCTGGTCCCTGTGGAGGCCAAGAAAGGGCATTTGATCTTCTGGAGCTGGAACAAGTTGGAAGCCACCATGTGGATGCTGGGAACCGAACATGGGTCTTGTGGGAGAGCAACAAGTAGCTCCTCCTCCTGAAGTGACAGTAAACAAAGCTGGCCTGGCACAGGAGCAGGCGAATTGACAGCTGGGGGGATCAGGACGCACCCCTATATCCAGTTCCAGTAGAATGCCTGTGGTGGGAAGATAGGGGTGACTGATTGATGGCACTTCTTCAAAGTTAAGTAGATGTCAGTCCTAGGTTTAATATCGGGAGAGCTAGAGGTTAAAGATCAAATGAAACTACGGGGGCGGAGGGATAGCTCAGCAATAAGAGCCACACTGCTTTCTCAGACAAGTGTGCTTCCCAGCACCCACACTGTGTGGTTTCACAACCTCCTGCCACTCTGTCTCTACACGTCCAGCCCATGTGGCCTTCATAGGCCCTCACTCACATGCGCACACACAGCCACATATATATATATATATATATACAGATAATTAAAAAATAAATAGATAAAAATGGAACTGTGTGTGTTGTGTAAGGCCATCCTGCTAATTTGGCCTAGCCATAGTGTCTGGCATGGATATCTTGAGGCATCGCTAGGAATCTGTGTCCATCACAGCACTGAGTAGCCAGCCTTAGGAAGACATGAGACCTTCTCCTGCAAACAACTTGCCTTTCCAAGAAATACCTCTGGAACAAAGGGCTATTACAGCTAATTTTTGGAGGTCAGAGGATAACTTGGAGGAGGTGTCCCATCTTTTCTCCTACCACATGGGTCCAGGAATCAAATTCTGGTCACTAGGCTTGGCAGCAGTTTATATATGTATAATTTATTTGTATTACATCTCAATTGTTATCCCATCCCTTGTATCCTCCCATTCCTCCCTCCTTCCTGCTTTCCCCCTACTCCCCTCCCCTATGACTGTGATTGAGGGGGACTTCCTCCCCCTGTATATGCTCATAGGGTATCAAGTCTCTTCTTGGTAGCCTGCTATCCTTCCTCTGAGTGCCACCAGGCTTCCCCATCCAGGGGACGTGGTCAAATATGGAGCACTAGAGTTCGTGTGAAAGTCAGTGTCCACTCTCCACTCAACTGTGGAGAATGTCCTGTCTATTGGCTAGATCTGGGTAGGAGTTTGAAGTCACTTTTACCCACTGAGCTCTCTCTGAGAAATAGCTGAGCTTTCTCAGAGAAAGCTGCATTTTGTAAACCCTGGGAGAAATGAGAATTCCAGATCCAACAGGCCTGTGGCTACAGTCAGTGTGCTGTACCTATGAGCCCACATTGCTCAGGTGCCCACCTTCCCTCCCTCCTTTCTCCCCTCCCTCCCTCCCTCCCTCCCTCCCTCCCTCCCTCCCTCCCTCCTCCTGGTGTGGTACCCAGGACCATGAACAGCCAATAGTCCACCATTGCTCCACAAACCCAGTGGTTTCTTTCTTCATCTACAAAACGAAACTTTACTTCAAGCTGTTGTGGGGAGCGGAGACTAGAAAAACAATGTAGAAACGCATTTTGATGGAATGCATTTTCACTTGGGGTTGGGGAGTAATGGTTTAACACTAGCAGTAATCTATATCATCAAATGCATATCTCTGAGTTTCCCCAAATTTGCCATGCCACTTAAAAAAAAAAAAGTTACTCATTTGTCTTTGCAGCCTCATCGTGGTGAACGTATTGGGCTAGGCTGAAACCAGGAAGAGCCCCTTCTGCAGACCACAACCTCTTCTGTTCAGGCCACAGTTTATGTTTGGTGAAGCCATCTTAGATTTAGGAAGGAGTTTTATTCTAGCTGAGGGTGGGAAGTGGGAAGGTGTGGGGGTCCTTACTTTGCAAGTGAAAAAGAACACCACCACCTGGTTAAGGAAGTGATCTGAGAGAGGCCAGTAAGGGTCCCTGGTTAAGGAAGTGATCTGAGAGAGGCCAGTAAGGGTCCCTGGTTAAGGAAGTGATCTGAGAGAGGCCAGTAAGGGTCCCCGAGCCTGAGCCTTTCTCATCAAAGGGCCTCATTTCCTTGTCTCTGTCTCTCTGTCTTCCTGTCTCTCTGTGTGTGTCTGTGTCTCTGTCTCGTCTCTGTCTGTCTCTCTCTCTTTCCTTCCTTCGGGTATTCGAAACAAGCTTTCACTCTGTACCCCAAGATGGCCTGGAACTCCATGTAGCCCAGGCATGGCTCCAACTCCCAATGATCCTGCTCAGCCTTCTAATTGCTGGGATTTTGGGTGTGAGCCACTACGCCCACATCCTCTTTTTATTTTTAAAAATAGATTTTGGTGACCAGCAAATGCTGGAGCGAATGTGTCTCGATGCTATCAGATGTTTGACAGAACCTCTCATGGGCTATGGACCAGATGGCCTGCTTATGGAAGCAGAAAGCGTGTGAGGTGAAAGGGCTGGCCTGGCAGGGATGCAGAGGAAAGTCAGGGACACAGGGAAGCCGAGGTGGCAACGTGGTGGCATTCAGAGTTGTGTGGTCAGCTCCATCCAAGCCATGGAAAAAGAGAAGGGGCTGGGCGGCAACAACCTGACAGAGCATTCCACTCCAGACCCTCCCACAGCTCCATGGGGAGCTGACCATATCAAAAAAGTCACCCTCTGCAGATATGTGACTGTCGCAGCTGGGGCCTACACTCAGTACTGTTTGTTTGTTTTTGTTTTGTTTTGTTTGTTTGTTTTTCAGAGTCTCAAAAACCAGAGTCTGGGCTGGCTGACCAGAGTGCGCACAATTAGGTGTCTAGCTGTTTTGATTGGTTACTCACATTCATTTCCAAATTCTGAAATTCTCTTTTTTTAGCTTCCTTGGTGGCAAATTGTGGGCCTTAAAGTTGTTTATATTCCTAGCTATTGGAACAATGGGAGAGATGCACATCCTTGTGAATGAGATGTACCTAAAAATAATTTATTCTTAGACGTTTCTCACACACACACACACACACACACACACACACACACACACACACACAGCAAGTACATCAGGCTAGCTGGATGCTAAGGTTTAAGAGCATCAAATTTGGCTGCTCGTGTTTAGCCTAAGGAGGCTTTGGGATTCTGTTTTTGTCTCTGTGTGTGCGTATGTTTTGTTTGTTTATTTTTTGTTTGTTGTTGTTGTTGTTGTTTTTTCGAGACAGGGTTTCTCTGTGTAGCCTTGGCTGTCCTGGACTTGCTTTGTAGACCAGGCTGGCTTCGAACTCACATTGATCCTCCTGCCTCTGCCTCCCAAGGGCTGGGATTAAAGGCGTGCGCCACCACGCCCAGCTCAGGATTCTGTTTTCTTAACAGCATCCTTAGGAACGGCTAAATAAAGATGTAGACTTCTGAGACGTGCTGGCACTTCTGAGAGGTGTGTGGCAGCAGGGAAGTCCACCTCCAAGGACACTGAACTAGTTCCTACCGCACAGAGAGGCGTGGTAGGGAGAGGGGCTGTCTTCCCTCTGCTTTCTGGTCTGTAGGTCGGCAGTTGAGGGGCCCGAGAGGAGATGGAGGAGAGGAGGGCTTGCAGTGCAGCAATCCCGTCGTGTCTTTTACAAGGAGCAGTGTCTTTGACACTTTTGCACCTGATAGAGGGGTCCGAGCTAGAAAACAAAAAAGAGTGAGGACGGAAGAGAGGAGAGAGGCCCTCCGGGGCCCATGTGGAGCTCACCATTCCCAGGTTTTTCGTCTTTGTCTTTTATAAACTTTGTACTTTGAAGGCCAGGGATGCCAACTAATCAAAGCAAGGAAAAGCCAAGGAGAACGAGGTGAGGGTGGCCAAAGAAAGACCTTCTCCGTTGGCTTGCTCTCTGGCAGCCTCCCTTCTCTTCCTCTGCCCCATCTCCTCCTGCCGCACATCTTTGATTGGGGACGTCGCACTTGTCCCATCTGTTGCTCTAAAGCCTCAGGTTACCAATTGAACTCAACCTCTCTCGTCCCTGTAGCTACTTTGGTGGTGAGTTCAAGTCCCCGCTGCCACAGGGCCTGATGACACGCCCCCTCGCGCGAGCCCCGCTCCGCCCCGGGGAGGCTGGGCGCCCCCAAGCCCCAAGCTCTGCCGGGCTCCCCTCCCAGCGCCGCCGCTGCCGAGCGCTTGGTCCTGGCAGACGCCCCAAGATTGTTGTGAGGAGTCTAGCCAGTTGGTGAGCGCTGTAATCTGAACCAGCTGTGTCCAGACCGAGGCCCCATTTGCATTGTTTAACATACTTAGAAAATGAAGTGTTCATTTTTAACATTCCTTCTCCAATTGGCTTAATGCTGAATTACTGAAGGGGGTTAAGCGAAACCAGGTGCCGGCGGCTAGGGCTCTGCAGTGGCTCCCAGCACCCGGCACAGCCCTGGCCCTCCGCGCAGTCCGCTCGGCCCCTCTGGAATCTAGCTGCCTTGGTCCCGCCACACAGCCTGCCTTCTTCGCATCGTCTCTCCTCCCGCGCATCTTGGACATGCCAGGATTAAAAAGGTAGGTCGGAAGGCGCCAGAAACTGTCTTTCTCCAGGCTCGGGAAACCTAACTCCAGACCTGATGGGTGGAAAATAGCTATGGCTGAGATTCCGCCTGTGTCAGGGCACTGGAAAAGACTTTTAGCTAGTGATGCAATGGCACTGTTGATTACAAAAAGCTGCGCCCATCTCGAAACTTTGATTTGGATGTGGGGGTTTTTCTAAGTGTCAGGAGTAAACATCTTGAGAGAGGGCTGCAGACGACTTCTCTGGATCATTCCGCTTTCTTTTTGGAAAGGGCAGCAATTTTGTGCGCACTTTGCAAAATATCACACTACATATTTTTTAAATTTGCGAGACCGCTGGATACAGCACCAGCAATCGCTCTGCGGCAACTGCTGCGAGACAGGCAGACAGAGTCTCTGAACACCCCTGCTTGCGTTTGCTCTATGTGTGCGATTCACAGAGGGCATGGGACCCAGAAGTTTCGAGCCAATGAACAGTGGACACTGCAGACAGAGACGCATGTAAGCAAATGTTTTTGCTGTTCTTTGCGGAAATTGCAATTCCAGACAAGTAATCCTTGAGCCTTGAGGGAGTTTAAGGATGACATCTGTTCTGCCTTTCTCCAGCGTCTCTTGAAAATATACCTGTCCTGCATAGATCTACATACTTTTCTCTGTGCGTGTTTGCATGTGGGAGGGTGCATGCATGTTAATACAACCTGAACCATATTATGGTAAGCCATAGTAATATTGTCATCCTGAATCCCCATCTAGCAGACCAGCAATGTCTGTCAATGACAGACAATTCTGATAATTGGAGAGTGCCCCCCGCCACTTTAAAAAATTTATTTATTTATTTATTTATTTATTTTTTTATGGCAGACTCAGATTCAAAAGAAAAGGTTTGAGACAGTTTTTCTTCCTCTCCGGTATTAATTATGCTTCATTTTGGGAGTTTTAAGGGTTTTCAGGACAAGGTACAGCTATTCCTGAGACTGTGGGTGCAGCAGAGCTGGGTACTATTTCATTCTGGAAAGCCTCCCCGTTGTTAGCCTGGAGCTTATTTGGCCCCCAGGACCCAGCCACAGTTCTTCCAGGAGGTTGGGCTTGGGGCTGGCGGGCCCTGGGCTGGCTCTCGCCAAAAGGAATGGGGAGTGGGGGGGCGGGGGAGAGGAGGGAGGAGAAGCCGGTAGGGTTAGCACGTCTTTTCCAGTCGCTCTTGAACTCCGCTGCATGCAGTCAGGCTGTTCTATCTCCAACATAAACGAGACGGGATTTTATAACCACCTGAAAGGAAACTTCATGTGAAGAAACAGGAAAACATTGAAATTCATAATATACAGACTGGAAAATGCGTTTGTTATCGTTCTCTCATTCCTTCCAGAAAGAAAGTCTGGCTCTTGCAAATATCAGAAAGCCCCAGGATTTGGCTCTGCACTTTATAAGGTCAGAGCTGTCTCCAGTGCTGGAGAACCTGGCTCACACAGGCGCTGAGATGAGATGAAAGGTTGTCTGCTCAGGATTAGATGGGGGGCGGGGCCACTACATGAAGGAAGTGGATTTGCATCTTCCAGTCTGCACCAGGCTCAGTTTTGTCCAGGTACCACTTTTCCTCTGGGTCCTCTACCTACCTACTGCTGTTCCTCCTGAGCCATGTGCCAGGGATGTGAATGAGCTTGTATCCACTGAGCACTCATTATTTAAAAAGGTGGGGGTACTATAAAGCCATGGTGCAGGATGGGTAATAGCAAGCCTCAGACCAAGTCCAGAGCCATGCTGAGGAGCATTCAAGAGCACCTCCTCCTTCAGGGAGCCCCCTTCTGACTGACCCTTGGCATCTACTGGGTTTTGCTAGCATTCTTGGCCCATGCTGCAGAGCAGCCAACTCAGGTGTATGCCACCTGGGTCACATCTCGGTAGCTCTTCTGCCTGGTGTCTGTGCAGTAGTTGTTGGGATAAATACTAGCAAACTGAGCAAACTGGCAACAGACTAGTTCATCTGCATAGATTTTGCATTGCCTTCCATCTTTCCTGTGTTAAGTGCCTACGTCGGTAGTGTTACATACACTCACTTGCTTATAGGACCAGACTCTGTGACAAAACAGCCTTGTTCCCTACCCTGTGTTGTGGTGCACTCCAGCACATGCTGCCATTCCAGCCTTTGGGAGGTAGAGGCAGGAGAATCAGGAGTTCAGAGCCGACTTTGGCTGCATAGGCAGTTTGAGGTTAGCCTGAGTTACATGAGACCCTGTCTTTTTTTTTTTTTTTTTTCGAGACAGGGTTTCTCTGTGTAGCCTTGGCTGTCCTGGACCCGCTTTGTAGACCAGGCTGGCCTCAAACTCACAGCGATCCACCTACCTCTGCCTCCCGAGTGCTGGGATTATAGGCGTGTGCCACCACACCCGGCGAGACTGTCTTTAAAAAAAAAAAAAAAAAAAAAAAAAAAAAAAAAAAAGCTGCTGTAGCATCTCATGTCTTGTAATCCCAACACCCAGGAAGGTGGAGTACAATTGCCACAGGTTTAAGGACAGCATCGGCCATATTGTGAGTCGTAGGCTAGCTTGGGCTACAGAGTGAAGGCCTTGTTTCAAAACAAAACAAAACAAAAAAAATCACCTCAAGCCACAAAAGGAAAAAAAAATTAAAGAAACACTGTACCTACTGACCACCACCCTCCCTGCCTCCTCAGCCCATGACCCTGGGAGCCACCATTTGTCTCTTTGAGTCTGAAAACTCTGGGGGTACCTGATAGAAGTTGAATTCTACATGTTTTTGTGTGAGTCACCATGGTGTCCTCATCTGTGTTGTCACACATGTTGTATTTATATTTACCTATGTGTGCATGTGTTTGGTGGGAACCATGTGTTGTGGTGTCTGGGTGAGGCCAGGGGACAGCTTTCAAGAGCTGGTTCTCTCCTTTCACTTCATGGTCCTGGTGATCAGGTCATCAATTTCAGAGCCTTGTCATCCGCCCTTTTGCATGTTTTAATTAATTAATTTATAGCTAGGACCTCATTATACTGCCTAGGCAGGCCTTGAACTCCTGGGCTCCAGTGACCTTCCTTCCCACTCTAGCCTTTTGAAGCAGCTAAGACTACAAGCACATAGCAATGTGCCTAGCTTTCCATATTGTGTCATGTCCAGCTTGCCATTTTGTCTGAATAACATTGCTCTGTGTGTGTGTGTGCATGTGTGCACACACGCACACGTATGTGTGCACACGTAGGTGTGATCATGTTTTGTTTAGCCATTTATACACAGAGCTTTAGATTGCGTCGCTTTTGGTCAGTGTACAAAATGCTCCTGTGATCCTGGATGCATATGTGTCTTCTGGGTTCTGGACACAGCTCTCCAGGGAGTACACTCTGGGGTGCATCTGCTGGGTTACAGGCGTGAGCCGCACCAGTTTTACATTCCTAACGGCAGTGCACAAGCACTGTGATCTCTCTACATTCTTCCTAGACTTTCTGTTTTGTATTTTTTTTAAGGTCAAAGAATTTTTTTGTGTGTATGAGCATATGCTCGCTCTGAGTGCAAGTAAGAGGCCCTGATTAGTAGAGGCAGAGAGTGACTGAGGAAGACACTGGATGCCAACTGGTGGCCTCCTTATGGACACACACATGTGCATATGCACTTACACACATGCACCCACAGGTTAACACACACACACACACACACACACACACACACACACACACACACACATACTGCACAGACAGCCATCTTAATAGGTATGAGTGGCATAGACTTTGAAGTTTTAAAGCATACTAGTGGTGACCACAGTTTCACCAGACAAAAGGTTAGTCACAGCAAAAACAAACAAACAAAAACAAAAAAACAACAACAAAAAACCCTAAAAAAACAAAACCAAATTACCCACAGGCAGAAATGTTTACTGGCTTGTGGGTGGCCATGTTGGCTGAGCCATGCTGTCCTGGCATTTTCTGCTGTCTCCCACTGCCTTTTTTCTTCTGGGGATTGCATGGGCTCCTCAGTCTTCTGCTCTCTGGGATGGCACTTCTCACAAGCCACATGCTAGAGTGGACCCTGGCTTCTTGGGCCACTTAAGCCCAGGTCTTCACATGTGTGGACTGAGGGCTTCAAGTTCTGGTTAAGTGACTTCCTGCAAATGCAAGGCATCTCATATTCTAGCCTTCATGGTTTGAAGACATGGTGGCTCTTGGCTCTGCAGTCATGTCCTTTTTCTGTGTGTGTGGTTTTTTTGAGACAAGGTTTCTCTGTATAGCCTTGCCTGTCCTGGACTCAATTTGTAGACCAGGCTGGCCTCGAACTCGCAGAGATCTACCTGCCTTTGCCTCCCTGAGTGCTGTGATTACAGGCGTGCACCACCACGCCTGGCTTGCAGTCATGTCTTAATAATGCTTAACTCAGGCAGTCCCCATGCAGAAAAATGAAAGACCAAGACAACTGGTTGATGCCACAGCTGTGGGTCTTTGGACTTTTGTTCCTAAGCAGCAAAGCCTTGCATTCAAGCACACGATCTAACTCATTATCCCAACACACAAAGCCATCTTAAGAGGCTGGCTCTTGTAGGGTTAGATTAGAGGTCTGGAAGCCACACGGGGCTCTGCTGAGTGTGCCCTATCTGCTTGCAAGCATGTGGGAAAGCCACCAGCTAAATGCCTGGGTAGCAGGAGATCCAGGTTTCCTGGACCTGAACATCCTGGGCACTCACTCTCAGTTTCTCACCTCCCACAGGATACTCACGGTTACCATCCTAGCACTCTGGCTTCCGCATCCTGGGAATGCACAGGTAAGGTTTCAAGTTATCCAGAAGCATGTCACAAAGCTTGGGTGAAGGAATCCAGCCATGCATTTCAGAACCCCAGGATTATATGAATGGGGGGGGGCACTCACCACCCTCCATAAATACAGACCACAGCCAAGGCACTTGGAGGCAGGGTCATGTAGGTTCCCAGTGGCAAGGCTGGGATTGGATCTTAGTATCCTGGCTTCAAATCCAAGGCCACGTCCTGCAAGGAGACTCTTTAACTTAAATTATAGTCCACTGTGACGTTTCTGGTTGGGGTGCTTCTCGGATGCTTGCCAGTGGCTAGGTCAATGTGTGTCTCTAGCCATACACCACCTAGGGAGGGAGGTGTGTAGGAAGTAGAGGTTACCCCAAAACATTCCGATGTACAGTGTGTGAGGCTGGGTAGTTCAGCAACCTGGAGTCGGGGGGGGGGCGTATCCCTATCCCTGGGAGAAGTGTGAAAGGGACAATGACATTGGGTTCAAGGCAAGGGTCTGAGAGAAGTTCCAGTATCTCACTTGTAAAGCCACAGGGAAGGTCAACCAGTTGTATCAGCTCCAAGTGATGTGGGAGGATTCCTCCAGATCTGTGGTTCTCAACCTGTGGGCCCTGACCCCTTTCGGGGGGGGGGGATGGTTGAATGATCCGTTCACAGGGGCCACCTAAGACCATCAGGAAGCAGACAGTTACATTAGGATTCACAACAGGAGCAAAGTTACAGTTATGAAGCAGCAACATGAGGGATTCTATTAAAGGATCACAGCATTAGGAGGATTGAGAACCACTATTCAGATGGATCGGCGTGGCCCTCTTGTGTGGCCTTGTGGAAAGGAAATAAAGACAGCTCCATTTCTGAGTTAGGCTGAGGGCTGCAGGTGGGGGAGGGCAGAACACCTGGCCAGCGTGCCTATGGCCATAGCTTTGACGCCCAGCACTGAAAAAATATATTGGCGTGAGGTAAGGGCAAGACTTATGAAGTAATTCAAAGTCCACTAGATACACTCAGGCCATTGGAGACAGGAAGGGCTTGAGAAGAGAAAATGAAAGAATCTTAGATCTCATAGGGACCTTGGCATCTTCTAATCTAGCCCCAAGGGTTATAGGTAAAGACGTCTAGTCCCTCTGGGTGTGGTGGCGCACACCTTTAATCCCAGCACTCGGGAGGCACGGGCAGGTGGATCGCTGTGAGTTCGAGGCCAGCCTGGTCTACAAAGTGAGTCCAGGCTAGCCAAGGCTACACAGAGAAACTCTGTCTAAGAAAACAAACAAACAACAAACAAAAAAAAACAAAAAAATCTAGTCACAGATCATGTTAATTAGTATAGGCACCTTGGCACTTATAATAACATGTTTCCTCTTTGTAAGATTACCCTATTTTCTGGATAGAGAAACTGAGGCAAAGGGAAGATGGATGAGGAGAGTAAGGGCTCCAGTGAGAATCAGGAGTTGGGTAAAGCAGTCCTTGAGTCCATTGTACCCCAGCACTGAGCTGGAGAGCAGGGCGGGGACCTGGGCTCCTGAGTTCTATGGTACAGATCTCTAGCTCTTCTGGACCCTTTGTCCTGAGGCCCTAAGGCCTGGAACCCTTAGCAGTATCACTGGCTAGGCTCCGAATCTCATCAAATCTTGCCACAGCCCAGGGAAAGCCCAACCTTGAGGCTGGAGGGGTGTCGAGTGATGGGGGTACCATAACCTTAGACATTGGACTTAATTCCTATGCCAGACTTCAGGCTTTTTCAAAGTTTGTAGCCAAGGCAGGAAAGATGGCTTAGCCCACAACCAAAAATACGGAAGTAAACAGCACTTGGGAAGCAGAGGCAGGAAGGCACTCAATTCAAGGCCAGCCTGGACTGCATACTGAGATTTTTATTTTCAAAACAAAACAAAACTAAACTAAACTAAACAACAACAAAAATAACACACATCTACAGCTCAGGTTATGGGTAAAATCACAACTCTCATTGATTGCCTAAATGTGTCCTTTGTGTCACTGCCTTTCTGAAGTAGGAATGAAGGCGTGTCCCCCATCTGCTTTGCTTAGAAAATGGGCCATACACATCTGCTATGTAGCTTTTGTTTTATGAACACAACTGAAAGTCAGGGGGAGAAGTTTGTAGGGGACAAAGAGCTTATTTCAGGTTCTATGGAAGAGAGGTGGGCAGCACTGGGCGAGTCCCCTTCCCTGGAAGTGGGGCTGTTGCATTGTGGCTTCATATGTGGCCATTACTGCCTCGTGGGCATAACAAAACCCTCAAGTTGCAGCAAGTGGGGGTGGTGAAGCACTGGTATAGGAGGTTTGAAAAACAACACTAAGTGTGCTGTGGTTGTAAGGAAACACTTGCAAATAGAGACCTACTCGCCCTGTGGGGTGCTCTGTGATGCTTTTTATAGTGACAAAGAATGCAAGTCAAGTGACCTGACCTGTTCCTTCTCTCTCCTTCTCTATAGCAACAGTGCACAAATGGCTTCGACCTGGACCGCCAGACAGGACAGTGTTTAGGTATGTGATGTTGACAGTCCCTTGTAACTTGGGGACATTCAGGGACAGCCCAATTGCAATTAGGCTTCTTCCACAGCTGTTGTCCAATGCTGTCAACTCTTTATTTGCCTTCTCCGTGGAAGAACACAGTGATGGAATGACTGAGCTAATGACATCCTTGTGGCTTATGTTCTTTGTGCTAAGCACTGTCCAGGGTCAAAGAACTGTCTCTATCCTCAACAAGCATTTCTGTGGGATCTGTTCCCCAGCACTGTCTCCACAAGGCTCCACAAGCAGAGTAGCTTAAATGGTGCTCATTTAAGATCCAAGAGCCTTCTAGGTTAGAGGCTCAACATCTGTCTGTCTACCAGGTGAATATTAAAGTATTGGCAGGGCTGGGTTTCTCTGGGGCTAAGGGGGGGGGAGGGAGAGAGGGAGAGAGAGAGAGAGAGAGAGAGAGAGAGAGAGAGAGAGAGAGAGAGAGAGAGAGAGAGAGACAGAGAGAGACAGAGAGAGACAGAGAGAGACAGAGAGACAGAGAGACAGAGAGACAGAGAGACAGACAGAGAGAGAGAGAGAGAGAGAGAGAGTGAGAGAGAGAGAGAGAGAGAGAGCGAGAGAGAGAGAGAGAGAGAGAGAGAGAGAGAGAGAGAGAGAGAGAGAGAGAGCATCGTTTTGCTGTGGGAGAAGTTGGTGGGATCCACCCTCCTGAAGTTATAGGTTGCAGGTCTTCTGTCTTTCTGGTTGTCTGGCAAAGTGTTTCCCAACTTCTAGAAACTGCATTCATTCCTTGGTTGGTAGCCTGTACCACCACTCTAAGCAGTCAAGTGATATTCACACTTACGGGTCCCTTCTTCCATTATAGCTTCTCTGACCACGTTTCCTGCCTCTTCCACTTTTAATTACACAATTACACTAGGTGTCCCTTGGCACAATGCAGGGTGACTGTTCCGTCTTTAAGCCATCCAATTGGTAAGCTGAGTGACATCAGCCCTGTGACCCACCTGCTGGATTCCCATGTTTCAGGAATGAGGAAGTACTTTGAAGAAGGGCATCCTCTCAGCATGCCATCTAGTGGAGAGAAACTTAGACAGTGAATGTTGTGACAAGTTGGTAATGGCATGGACCCTGAAAACTGCAAACGAGAGGAAGGCTCTATGCCCAGACTCAGCAAGGAGTCAGGGAACAGTTTGAATTAGGTATTGAAGGATGAAAAGGACACCGAGAAATCTCAATCCATGGCGAAGCAATAACGTAGGCAAAGACTAGGGATGTAAAGGGCCTTCAGGCATTGCATGTTGTGGGTGGAGCGTAGAGCCTGTGGAGAGCATAAGGCTTGGCCCCATATTAGGGGATGGATAGCTTCTTAATTAGACTTGATTTAGGACAAATCATTTGTCTGTCCTGAGTCACATCAACTGAGAATCGGAGGGAAAATAGATGGCTTGAAAGAATGAATTAAACCCTGGAAGACCAGGCTCATCCTTGAATTTACAGTATAAACTGTTTTGGTTCAAGGATGCACTATAGGGCAAAGAGGGCGTGGCTTCTCTTCCAGCCCATCACTTTCACTAGAGAACAGAGCAGTGTGCTCTGAACCACAGTGGTTGTAGATGGCGTGGTGGGCGAGCTGCCTGGATCCAGGCATTCCCCACCGCTGCTGCCGCCCCTCCAGTCCCACACAGAGCAGGATCCAGAGCTGATGGCAGCACCCAAAACCAGGTCTGCTACCCACTGCAGACAGAGTTGGGACCTCCCTTGACTCACCCTAACAAGGCTGATTTTTCTAGACAGACCACCACTCTCCTTCCAGTATGAGCCAGTCTCCATTGGGGCTAGATGTGGTCCTGTTTTGTTGGCACTGTATAGCTGACTTGAAAGCAATGCCCTGATTTCTCAGCAAGCTATTGACTCTGAGCCAAGCCTTGTCTTTCTGGGTGTAAAAGTCTCTTTCTTTTTTGCCCAGCTATTACTTTGAATAGAAATGGGAATGAGTCTTAGCTCTCATGCTTTCAGAGTATACGAAACGCCCAGGAGAGTACCTGACACGGTTTCACATGCACAGACAAACACTCTCTTCTATTTTTACTGTTGCTTTCTTTATGTAAATCAAGGGTGTTTCAATTTGCTATATTCTTATGTGTTAAATTCCTGATTGTGTCATGGTTCTTCTTGCTATACATAGTTTATTGTATATATGTGTAATAATATAAATGTATATGTAAAGAATAAAAAATGCTTAGTTAATTAAAAAAAAAAAAAAAAAAAAAAAAGAATACATTTGCCCTGGTTTCAAATGTGGTGTTCTCTAAAGAAAAATATGAAGTCAGCAACAGTCCAGACTTCTGTGGATCAGGGGTCACTAGTGGTGAGAGGGTTTAAAGAGTTAATGCTTTGTACCAGGGATTGCCTGGAGTCAGTTGGCTGATGATGTTGGGGAACTCAGATTGCCATAAGTCAAGTGAAATGTTAGAGGGCCATTCCCATCAATCTGCTTTGCTTCAGTATGCACTTGCTCAGCGTGGTGGAGGGGGCTGCTGACATTTTTCCTTTCTATGACCTCTGCAGATATCGATGAATGCCGGACCATCCCTGAGGCTTGCCGTGGGGACATGATGTGTGTCAACCAGAATGGGGGTTATTTGTGCATCCCTCGAACCAACCCAGTATATCGAGGGCCCTACTCAAATCCCTACTCTACGTCCTACTCAGGCCCATATCCAGCAGCTGCCCCACCAGTACCAGCTTCCAACTACCCCACGATTTCAAGGCCCCCTGTCTGCCGATTTGGGTATCAGATGGATGAAGGCAACCAGTGTGTGGGTGAGTAGCTGGGTGTCTGGCCTCTCACATGGTACACTTTCTCAAAAGTGTTGTGAGGACCTAATATGTCTTCCCAAATGGAGCTAGCTGTTGTGAACTGCACCAATCGGACAACGGTATGCTGTCTAACATAATGTTCTCTTCCAGATATATTTTTTGACTCAGGACTTGAGTTGTGCCCTTTACTTCACAGTTATCTGGAAAGCTAATGATCTCTTTCTTTCTATTAATTGATCAACTCATACATGCAGCTTCCATCATCCACCCATCCATCCATCAATCACCCACCCATCCATGCACCCACCCACTCATCCATTATCCGTCATCCATCTATCTATCATCCACCCATCCTCCCATCCATCACCCATCTATCCACTTACTCACCCATCCATCATCTATCCATCCATCTATCCTCCCATCCATCCATCTATTCATCCCTTTCTTTGATCTCATTGGTGATCAACTTCATGTTTTCTCAACTAAATAACCAATGCATCTTGTCAGACTCCAGGCCAGTACTCTGTCTTCTATGTATTGAACAAACTGAGTATTGCTGTAAAAAAGCCCTGAGCTGATCTAGAAAAGAATGTGGGTTTCTTAGGTAGGAGCCAATGTTCTCATGGCTAAAGGGACCTTGCTGATGGGGACTCTGGGGGAAAAGTAGATACCATATGCCATGAGCCGCCAAAGAACTGGCAGCATCCTCAAGAGCTTCAGGTTCCATTTGCCAGTGCTGCCTTGGAGGAGAGTTGCCTGGGGACCTGCCCAGTATTTTGGCAGTAGTTGGACTAAATCCCTGTAATTGTCTCCAGCTTTGGAGAGTTACATTGAAGAGAGATTGACAGTGAAGGCTCAAACCCTTTTGGCTGTGTACCCCCTCTGCCAAATCTTTTTGGACTTGGATCCCCATTACAGGCATATTTATACATGACACATGCATCCTGTTATACTCATGTGGTTTGGAAATATAAAGCACACATAAGAAATAGGAAATTTAAAAGAATGCAATAAAAATAAATATGAATTGAAATTCTAATATTTCCTTTCCATGGCCTTAAAAGTGTGGGAGACCATCAGTCTACTTAATATTTTTGTAGGTTTCAGGGCTCTGAAGTATTGGTCTGTAACCAACAGTTAGAGAGACTGTGCTGATTATAATATATAAATATGTTCATGTGAATGAGTGTGCACTTCCCTTTAAATATATGCAAACACTTTGCAAATATATGCTTGTCAACACTACAGGGGAAACTGAATATACCCGAGCTCACAATTCTGCGTTATTGCTGGTCTCAGAGGACCTGGTATGTTGGGGGCACATGTGCATGTGCTGCCTGAGAGTTAACTGAGACCACGCCATGCTTCCTTATGACACATAGCAGAACAGTAGGCCACTGTAACCGGAAGAGACTTTTTGGATACTCTTTGGCTACAACCTCTTACTTTTTGGAAAGGTGAATGTAGGCTCCAGCAAGTTATGTCATTGCACAGTTAGGATATGAGTCCAGCCATCTAGAAGAAAATAAATGGCCCCCAAGGAGATGTGGTGTGTGTGTGTGTGTGTGTGTGTGTGTGTGTGTGTGTGTGTGTGTGAGAGAGAGAGAGAGAGAGAGAGAGAGAGAGAGAGAGAGAGAGAGAGAGAGAGAGAGAGAGAGAGAGACAGACAGACAGACAGACAGGCAGACAGACAGACAGACAGACAGACAGACAAGAGACACTCTCTCAGGAGATACCAGAGGGCAGATGAACTGAGGGACTGACCACATATGTATATATGGCAGTGAGAAAGGGGCTGTGATGACAGTTTGAAAGCATTACAGACCTTTGGAAAAGAGTCTCATCTGGTCCTGGACCATGTCACTAACCCCTTCTATAGAACAGTTGGGCACTCTCTGCCCTAGGGCTCCCTGGGTGCCCTCCTTTATGCCACACACCTCCTTCCAGGGACTCAAGGCTCTTGGCACTGAGGACATGCTGGGAAGCCTATTAATCTTGTGACCCCTCTGACGTCATACCACTTGTGGTTCTGAACCTGTTATATAGACATATGAAACCTTTAATAATGGCCCTTTTGTAAGCCCAGTACAATCTGGGAACCCAAGCAAGGACTGGCACCAGGCCCACCCATTTCCAAAATGTCCAGTATTATGCATTCATATGTCCTGAGTTCTGACTTCCTTTTACTCCACCCCACCATTTCCTGGCTTACCAGGGCTGAGGCCCCTATGGGTGTTGTGAGAGGTGGTGGCAGGAGGCCAGGGAAAGGGAAAGGCTGGGAAGGGCAGCTCTATAACTGATGTACCAGGGAACTGGGACAGGGGGCAGAAGGCTGGGAGCAGAGGAAAGGAAGCAAGTTGGCAGGGAAGAGATGAAGGCATGGGCAGGTGTGTGTACGAAGAAGGCCTTCAAAGGAGGGCAGGCGTTCCTGGAGCAATGGGCTTCTTCCTCTCTGAGGAGGAAACAGTGGTGAGTGATGAGAATTCAGTGAGAATTTGAAGGTATCTCCTCCCCATCAAAACCAACCTAGCAGCACCACCAGCAGCGGCCACAGTAGTGACACAAGTACTGGCTCAGTATTTGGGTATCAGGGTCATGGGGCCTCAGCACTACAGGTAGAACTGGTGTTTATGTTGAGTCTACAGGGAAGTCAAAGCAGAGAGAAGTTAAGACACCTGTCTGTGGGTCGCACTGTGTATTGAGTTGAGTCCCAGTTTGAACCATTCAGACTTTGGATGAGGAACTTGGTGTTTGGGCTATAAAGGTTCACTGTTAGAGAGTCAGTACAGAAGTCAGTGTTAACAGCAAAGTCCTTGCTCATTTTTTTTTGAAGAATTTTTTTTTTCTGTAAAGTTTTGAACTGGACAAGAGTTGGGAGAACACAATAGATAGTTTTCTACTTGTCACCCCAAAGTCAGTGGTTATTGGCACAGGCACTGCCTCTCCTTTAGCTTTAGATGCCAAATCAGTTTAAGTATTATAGAATTATCTAAAAAAAAAAGAATAAAGATTCTTCGTAAGAAGACCATGAGTTGGGTGCTGGTGGCACATGCCTTTAATTCCAGCACTCAGGAGGCAGAGGCAGGCAGATCTCTGAGTTGAAGCCCAATCTGGTCTATAGAGTAAGTTCCAGGATAAAGAAACAAACAACAACAAACTCCCCCAAATTCAACTTATAATTCATTATCAAACCTACAGATATCATCAAGAATTCATTTTTACCGTGAAATATCTAGATGTTGTTTATATTGGTTGTCTTATAAATGCCCTTTCCCCAGGACTAGGGAGAGAGATGAGTGGGCAAAATGCTTGCCTCCCAGGCATAGGGGCCTGAGTTCAGACCTCTGTCACCTCCAGGGAAAAGCCAGGTGGGACTGTGCATGCCCTTAACTCTAACACTGGAGAAGTGGAGGTAGGCAGATCCCTGGGGTGTGGTAGCCAGCCAGTGTAGCCTAATCAGCAACCTCCAAGTTCAGTGAGAAACCTGTCTCAAAACAAGAAAAATGTGAGGGCCAGTGAGATGGCTCAGTGGGTAAGGACACTTGCAACACAAGTTGATTCCTGAAATACACAATACGTCATCTACATGCCTAGTAAAGAGAGAACAGACTCTATCAAATTGCCCTTTGCCCTCCACACAGGCACGGCAGCATAAGCATGTGCATGAACATGAAATAAAATATAACATAGTGAAAGGAAGACCTAACTGATGTTGAACTCTACGTGCACGCTCACACACACGCATCCACATACATGTGCGTCTCCCCACCCCCCACATGTGCCTTTCCCCATTGCTTTCATGGAGTCAGATTCGGATAGCTTTGCTAATTGCCTCCATTGCTGACTCCATGTCTTTTCCTTGCCACTTCCTTGTGGACACAAAGTTGTTCGTCTGGCGTGGCAGAGCGTAGTCCAGTTTTTTCTTCCACATTGGTGTTCTAGAAGCTGGAAATAGGTCTAGAGTCTTGGCCCACTTCTGGTGTAATGCTCTGGATAACCGTCTTCTTGACGATGCCTTTGGTCTTCTGCCCATCCAGTCATCCCCTGGGTGCCTTTTGTAAAGTGTGAAGATTACCCTGGGCAACTAATGGCCGCCTCCACCTCAGGAAGGTTGGCTTTGCTGCATTTCAGACCTACTTTCAAAGAAGCCTTCTTCATTGTCCTCTGGTAGCCTGTGTTCTCTTCCTGCAGGCTGACAGAGCCTGAGGGTCCCCAGTAACCCCCAGTACCTCTGAGTTTCCTTCTTGACTTCTCTGTTTTGGGTTCCACTTCAGCAGTGACTAAACGCTGTTCTGGAACAGTGTGACTTGGGTATGAGTTCCTGAGTCCCTGGCTAGAAGTCTAGGTTGCTTGGGACACTTTTGTGGATAGGAGCATAGTCGCCAAGCCAAGAATGTTTTGTACTGAGAAGAATGACAGCTTGGCTTGAGGGTGACCAGCTCCACAAGGCTGCTGGGAGTCATGGCTGGATGCAATGTGTCACCCAGCTTGTCCACTCCAGGAAGATATGGTAACCAGATTCTTTAGATATCTAGGGGCTGAGGGCAGTCAGGCATAGCTAACTAGCAAGGACGAAAGGCCGTTGGAGCCCAGGTCACTGACTTGGACCCAGACATAGTGCAGATCACGCAATACACATAGAGTTCTGAGCCAGCTAAGAGCCATCTGGGAAAAGTAGGGGCCGGGTTATGTCAAACTAAAAGCAAGGAGTGGACGGCTCAGTGACGGGCTTTCTAGGCTCAGACTGCCATCCTGGAACCTCTTCCTCATAACATGTTGCCTCTGAGAACCAATCCTGGAATGTGGTTGCCACCAATCTCTGAGTGTTTATTCCTTATGTGCTTCAACGTGTCATCTCTCTGGGTGACATTCCCCATGAGCCTGGCTTTGCTAACCACGTTGGCTTAGTGGCAAGTCAGGGACTCCCACCAGTAACAAATCCGTGATGTGTCCTGCAGCCCAGAAAGCTGTGTCTCTGGAGCTATGCTCTCAGGGACTTTAGGGACTCTCCTGGCCATTCCTGAGACTGCAAGCAATGCCTTTTAGTGTTGGTCTGGGCTTTCATTGCTGTTAGTGATTAGGGCACCGTGTGGGCAGAGAGCAGAAATTACAGATCCTTCTGGAAGATGCATGGAGTTGGCCTAAGATGCTCTTGAGTTATTTTTCCTGACAGCCAGCCAGTATTTAGTCAACTAATTTACTTCATAGAGTGCCTCACTTATGCCAGGCTCTCTGGTTTAGGCACAGAGGGGAATAGGTAGGTGTCTGTGGTCAAGAAAGGGAGATCAGATACCGTGCAAGCAGCTGAAAGACAAGGGGGCCGGGCAACTGCTAATGTGGCACAGAGGCAGGACCAGGAAGACCTGGGAATGGAAGGCCCCGGATTTCTTCTTGGTTGGCTACTTCCTATAGTTAAGGTCTGGGGTTCTATGCCTTTGTCTACAAAATGTAAATAGGTATGGTATGGCCATGCTTGCTTTCATGAAAACACCTTACCTGGAGTCTGCACGGAGTGCCACACACTAAATGTTAATTGGAACGACTCAAGGAACAGGCCCTAGGTCTTGAAGTGCAAAGATTCAGCGAGTCTGAAGTGTACCAAAGGCCTAATTCTTCAGAAAACTTAAAAACACGACCCAAAGTTGAGCTTGACCACACCCACTTTGCAGGCCTTCAAAGCCTTGAGGAGACTTTACTCAGAATCTGCTTCAAGGTGCCAGAAAAGCTTGGTTTGTTTAACTTGTGAGACAAAGCCATGGGAAGTCAGCCCAATGTGGCATTTTATATCCAGCCCCAAGACAAGGCCAAGAGCACATAGAAACCCCAGGCACAGCGGGGCAGGTCTGTGGTTAGCACAAACGAGGGAAGAGCTGGAGGCCTTCCCTTTTTGTGGGCTTTCTGTATTTTCTCTCCGGGTCTCCAGCTTGGCTTGTAAGGTGAAACCCAGGCCTGAGGCTCAGAAAATGTGTGGGTGCGGAGGTTTCCTTAGTAGCTGAGGGGGTTTGGGACCAGCTAGGCTTGGGGAGGAGGCAGCACCCCACGGAAGCTGAAGCTCTGCAGTTGGTTTTCCTCAGAAGCCCTTGAAATGCTCCAGCAAGCCGGTGCACTGGCAGCCCCCTCCCCATGGTCTACATCCCTTCAGTCTGTTACTATTATGGGCTGGGGAGCTGGGTAACTCATCCACCTTCTCTTTTGTTTGTTTGTTTTTTGAGACAGGGTTTCTCTGTGCAGCCCTGGCTGTCCTGGAACTCGCTTTGTAGACTAGGCTGGTGTGGTGGCCCAGGCTTCTATCACCAGTATGGGAGAGACAGTGACAGGCTCTCTGAAGTTTGCTGACCAGCCAGTCTAGCTTAATTGGTGAGGTCCAGGCTCATTGGCTCAAAAGTAAGGTGGAGAGTGACTGAGGAGGTATCAGACATTGACGTCCGGCTTCTGGATGCCTGCACACACACACACACACACACACACACACACACACACACACACACACACACACACACACACACAGAGAGAGAGAGAGAGAGAGAGAGAGAGAGAGAGAGAGAGAGAGAGAGAGAGAGAGAGAGAATCAGTATCAAAGTTTATAGAGAACTCTTATCACACATTTGTCTTTTAAAATGTTTTGATCACTGTTTTTAAATACAGAGGCTTCTTTTGTAATCCTATGAATTTTGTTTTATGCCGTTTAAAACATTGTTTTGAGAAGGGGAGTTCATCCATGCAGGACAGGTTTGTGGCACACACGTACACAACTCCTTGGGACATTTGATTTGTCAAGTCCCCTCCAGCGCTCCAGAATGTTATACCATTCCAGATCTTCCCAGTGGTGTGTGTGTGTGTGTGTGGTGTGTGGTATGTGTGTGTGTATGTGTGTGTGCAGATTCTTGATTTTCTAGTAACACTTTCTTACCTGGATTATTCAGGTGATGTAACTCTGTACTCATGTGTTTCCAACAGTGACACCGTCTGCTGGGTGGCACTAATTCTGCATTCATGAGAGAGTGCTTCTCTTCCCGCTGTAGCCATAGCTTTAGTAGTCAGCACTGGTGGAGGCACAGGGCACTGACTGGCCCCATAAGCTGTGTAAACTCCACTTTTGGGACTTGACCAATCTCTGGTGTCTTCGTGCACTAGGTCACTTCCCCGCACCCAGCATGGCAGTTTTCTTAACTATTTCCATCCTTTTCTTGGCTCTCATCTTCTGTTCTTTGGTCTGCTCATGTCTCTTTTAATTGTGTTTCATTTTGGAATTAGCCAGCCCTGTGTGTGTGTGTGTGTGTGTGTGTGTGTTTGTGTGTGTGTGTGTATGTGTGTGTGTGTGTGTGTGTGTGTGTGAGAGAGAGAGAGAGAGAGAGAGAGAGAGAGAGAGAGAGAGAGAGAGAGAGAGAGAGAGAGAGAGAATGAAAGAAAGTGATTTTGCAAGAAGAGGCATGGAGTATGGACGTTACTGCGGACAGGCCCACTTGGCTCTGCTGTAATGGTTCTGATGTTACCAGGTCTCCAGAGAGTACCTGCTGGATGACCATGGGGTTAAAATTTCCTACCAGGCTAGAGAAAGCACTAAGCATTTAGTTCTGAAATCAGTATGAGGACAGTCTCACTACATTGTCCTGGCTAGTCTAACGCCTCGGAGTCTAAGTGGTTTTTCTACCTCAGCCTTGGAGATGCTTCCCCATGTGTGAAAGTGGAAGATGGTGACTGCACCTTCTTATTCATTGTCAGGGACAGTCACGGATGTCTTTTCAAACACCCTGATGATTGAATATGCCATCAGTGGACTGTAGAACCAAATTCCCCAGGGAGGTTCAGAATGTCACTTAGCTGTTTCTGTGCACGCCCTGAGAGGCTCTCCTCTGCTGTGGACAGTCTCTCCAGGGCATCCTCACTCTTGTCTGTGCTCCAGCTGTGATGCAAGAAACAGCAACCTGGAAGCTGTTTGTGCCATAGAACAAATGAAGTAAGAAGTGAAAGCGTCATATGATTACAGGTCCCTTGTCTCCTGTGCGAGGCCAGAAAAACCCGGGAATCATATCACTATTGCCAATAACATCTTCATGAAGGTGTCATCAGAGGGCCCCAAGTTTATAATTCCTGCTTCTAGGAACAGAAAAGAGGGTCTTTGTTTCTTGAAGGACCTGGGTCAAGTGGCTTATTTTGCCCGTAAGCAATGGGCGACAGCGGGATGCTACAGAGAGAGCTTAGACAGGTTTACACACCATTATTGCATCATGGCCTAGCTCAGGAATTAAAGACCTGCAAGTCATAGCATCTGCAATATGGGATCCCAGCATTGGTTTGTGGTATGCTTGCAAGTGTAGCAGAGAAGATGCTGCGTGTCTGGTTGTTTGCTCTGCATCCCCTAAAGGATGTACCATTTCTTTCTTTTTTTTTTTAAATTAATTTATTCTTGTTACAACTCAATGTTTATCCCACCCCTTGTATCCTCCCATTCCTCCCCCCCATTTTCCCCTTATTCCCCTCCCCTATGACTGTTCCTGAGGGGGATTACCTCCCCCTGTATATGCTCATAGGGTATCAAGTCTCTTCTTGGCTACCTGCTGTCCTTCCTCTGAGTGCCACCAGGTCTCCCCCTCCAGGGGACATGGTCAAATGTGAGGCACCAGAGTACATGAGAAAGTCATATCCCACTCTCCACTCAACTGTGGAGAATGTTCTGACCATTGGCTAGATCTGGGTAGGGGTTTAAAGTTTACCTCCTGTATTGTCCTTGGCTGGTGCCTTAGTTTGAGCGGGACCCCTGGGCCCAAATCTGCCTATCATATTGTTCTACTTGTAGATTTCTAGGACCCTCTGTATCCTTTTATTTTGCTATTCTCCCATGCGTCTCTCATTTAGAGTCCCAATAGGATGCCCTCCCCTCTGTCCCAGTTTCCTGGTAAGTGAAGGCTTTCGTGGGACATGCCCCTTGGGCTAGTATGCAGATATAAGTGAGTATATACCATTTGATTCTTTCTGCTTCTGGGTTAACTCACTCATTATGATCGTGTTGCCTGGTTCCAAACCTGTGATCCTTTATGTTGTAAGAGGAGCATTTCTTCATTGTGGCTTAGCTGTGGGTGTGCAGTCACCACATGCTCAGTGGGTTCTTAGCACAGGCTGGGAGGCTTGGGGAGAGAGTGGCAAAGGGAGAGGAGAGGGAGGCGGGTCTCCAGTTTATGATTCCATATCGATACAGCTGTGTATTGCATAACATGGGGAGGTGTTCTGAGAAGGACACGCACTATTGGTGGTCTTGTCATTGTGTAACTGGCATAGCATCTCCTCACTTCAGCATCTCCAGGCAATATAATCACACCAGACTCCGTATGCACGCAGCTTGCCGCTGACTCACTAAGTGAGCATGCCGATTCCTCCATCTGTCTGCTCAGGCCCCACTGACGTGGCTCTTGCACACCCTCGGGGACCCTCGTGGCTAAGCTCCTGGTGCCAGAGCCACTTGGATACCCATATTCCCTTCCTTCTCCATTGGAATGCTAGTTTATTTCGACACATGGGTTGGTTCTACAATGTTTTGGCCCAGCAGGCTGTTTATGGGGATTGTGGGCTGGGCCCCATCTCCACGCCAGCTTCCTTAGACCTCAAGCTAGAATCAGAAAGGCAAAGGTTCCCTATAACCTAGGTATGTGCCTTGTTTACATCTTTTATATTGAGGCGATGAGGTAGGCCTCAAGAAGTGGCTTGGATTCCTGGTGGGGGTGGGTATTCCTGGGATGCAGGCAGGGCACCAGCACTTGCTATGTGTCCACAGCCTATGGTAGAGTGAGCTCTCAATTAGTTACAATCACAAGAGTGGATGGGATGGATGGATGGATGGATGGATGCATGAAAGTGTTGGTGCTGACAAGCCAAAGAAGTGAAGCTTCCGTCCTTCTCTCACTTGTTCTCTCATCACTCACATAAATCCACCATGCCCTGTGATTTCTCACACTGTATTGGGTGTCGAGAGAGACCATGGTAACCATGATAGTCACTGTGTATTCCCACACTCAGCATGTGTTGGCATATAGCTACACTGTGAGTAGTGAATGGATGTGGATGTAAGGGGAAGCTGCGAGGCTGGTGGGAACAGGCAGGAGTGAACACCTTTGGGTCGGATGGACCTGTGGAGTTCTACCTCCCCTAGCCTTTTCTTAAGGGCACTCATGTGGGAGAGGTTCTAGTGGGAGAGGCTGGCTCCCACACATCCACCAGCAGCTAGAGGCTCTACTTATACAAGCCAGAGAATGTCCTTCAGTTGTATCCCATGCCAAGGTACCCTGGGAACCCCCAGACACTCTGAGGCTTCTGCTTGTCTTGGACACAAAGGAGTGTGTCTGGGGGAAGGGTCTCAGCCCATCCTTAGGACATTCACAGGATTCTTTCTTTCCAATGCACTCCAGACAGCAGACAAGAAGTCAAGGACTGACCTTCTATTTCCCTCCAGCTTGTTGGAGTGGGGCCAGAGGGGAGACTGGGACAGCCTGAGCTGATCCTTCCCCAGGCAGCCAGCATCTGGGGCAGGCTCTAGAGATGTCTGATGTGGTAGTGCTGGGGAGGCAATGGTGCCTGGGGGCTTTTCAGTGCTGTCTGACTCTCCTTCAAATGAGAACATTTGCAGAAACGCAGCCAGCCTTGATTTATGAGCTCTGCATATTTCGCAGGTCTTTACACATCCCCCCAGGAATCAGTGAGGTCAGACAGAACAAACTTCACATCCGGAATCAGTATGAAATTGGCATCTTCCATAGTTCCTGTGGGAGGGGGAGGATAATAACTTGAGGGAGGTTATATGAAACAATGCAAACACACACACACACACACACACACACACACACACACACACACACACACACACACACACACTTCCAGCCTCTGCTTCATTCTTGTTGGGGACAAAGGAAAGATATATGTCTTCCGTATCTGAGCCTAGTGAGGGGTAGCCATGTCTTCTGGGTCTTCTGTTAGCAGGATGAAGAGTGATGGGCCAGGGCTACGAGAGTGAGTGATGAATTCAATGGGAACTCAGGAGTGACCACAGCATCTTGTACTCTGTCCTCTGGCGCACACTGCGTAACAGTGATAAATAGACATTCCCGGTTATTTAACATCTCATGGCCCAGCAGGAACTTTCTGCCTCACTCACCATTGTATTTTCAGTGCCTGATGGGAATTTGATGAATGAGTGGATGAGCCGCACACGGTGAAAAGAAGTGAGTAGGATTCAAATGAGCAAGAGAAACTGACGGCATCACAGGTAGCCCTGCCCACATCGGCCCAATGTGTTACCTCTGATGAACTCATTCATTCCTTGAGTTCTTGGCAAGTTGGTAGGAATTGTGAAATCCGACAGCACAACACAGTGGGCCTCCAACAGAGGTACGAGGCGCTGCTGTGGCCCTGGCTAGGGTAGTCACAGTTCTCCATGACAGGTGTTACCCATCTGCATCTATTTAATTAGACAGATAGCCACCGATAGCTTGTCTGCATCAGACGCTGCCAAGTTTGAGGGATGGACAATATACAACTCGTGCCCTTGGGAATCTCCCAGCTGAGCGTTTGTTAGGGGACTGGGAGTGCCACAAGCACATAAATAGTCAGAACTCTCTAGGGGTGACTAATAAGAACAGCTGGGGCCCGGTGCTAAAGGAGTGCTTTGTATGGATTCCACAGCCCGAAGTGATCTGCTGGCCTTTAGGGGACCCTTGGAGGTTCGGGCAGGTTTTTGATGTTGGAGAAGGTGGGACATGAGCAACGGTGTAGAGCACAGGAAGTTTATGGGATGTTCAGGACCCCTAGTGGGGGCCAGACTTGTCTGTGAGCACACTGGTCGCCTGCCTGTTCGTGTTACCCAGCACGCCACATGGGCACAGGCTAAGAACAGATAGACTTAGAATGAGAGATAGAGGTTTGGCTATTGGCTGGGATTACAGGGTCCAGCCTTGAGAGCCATGCAATCTGACTTGGGCTTTATTCTGTGGACAGAGAATTAAATGTTACTTTTACATTGGTTACAATAGTTCTGTTTTGGAGGCTTGGCCAAATGGGGGCCAGGATCTAGTCATGGCCCTAGAGCAAGCTTGCAAGATGGGATGTTCCAGTCCCTTGTCTTCTCAGTCCTCTTCCCTTCTCATCCAGGTAAGAAGAACTGGATAGTGGCTAAGGCCCCTCCTCTCCCCACCCCAACATCTCACGAACTCCGTGTGCTGCGTGCGCAGGTGAAAGGTGGTTTAGAGTCTTGGTCCTCATGACTAGTGGCCAGCCATTTCATAGCATTGCATTGATGTGCTCAGGCCCCTTATCCGAACTCTCCTTTAAGCTGGAGCAGAGCTGCGCTCTTGCCAAGTCCCTCCAGGAAGGGGCATGTGTGGGTGGCCATCCACCCAGCCCTGGGGATGATAAACGCACGCCCTGGCTTGGCATGAACTCTGACACTGTCTGTGTAGAGTTTGAGGATGGTCTGCAGGCATCCAAGTAAAACACAGTCCCTTGGAAAGCCAGCGCCCTCTGAGATAGAACAGGACTTTAAGAGTACAAGAGGCCCACAGATGAGATGCCGCACCTCAGAATTCCTGGGCACTTTTCCTTTGTCTGGATAGCATAGTCTTTTTTTTAAGATAGGGGCTCACTTATCTAGGCTGGCTTTGAATTTTCTGTTTAGTCAAGAATAACCTGGAACGTGTGATTCTCCTGCCTCTACTTCCTGAATGGTGGAATTACAAGTTGTGTGGTGCTGGGTGCCAGATACACGCTAGGCAAAACATCGTTATCATCATAACTACAACCCCAGCCCAGGATATCTCAATTGTATTTATCGCCATAAAGCAGATGGAATCACAGCCAGGCCCTCAGAACATCTGGTCAAGTGTCAATGCGCAAATCTTCCATGTCCCCGTGCAGTGCTGAGCTTAAACCTCGAAGCACCCACTTTCCTCTCTGGCGAGGAGAAGCAGGGACCTTCTTGCCCTTCTGGAAAAAGGGCAGGAGTTCCAGGCTAGCTATATGGGACAAGAAGCTTGACTGTGGGGGAGGGGAGGGCTTTCCTTGGAGTCAAACGGATTAACAACCAAGAGGTCTTGAGTTTGGGCATGTCGGCCCCATGTTCCAAGGGAAAACTGGAGCAACCCAGCCCATGTGTCACCATGGGAAGCCTCCTAGGGAACTTTCTAGGTAAGTGAATTAGCATTTTATGACTCACTTGCAGAGACCGCTTCTCCTAAGCCCTGAAGTGGTAACGTTGAGAGTTCTTAGCATACGAGGCCCCCTAGTCTTTGATTTCTGAAGAACAAAGTTGATGCTTCCCATAATGCAGTCAGGTTTTAACCATAGGAATGTTGTCTTCGCTGACAAAAGGGGGTTGAAAGCTGAGAAGATGGCCAGGTGGATTGTCAAGGGCAAGCTGGGCCAACCCAGCCCTCTTCCCTCCTCCCCGTCAGTTGCTCCACGGGATCACAGGAAATGGGATGTTGTGAGTAGAGGGAGCACAACTCCCGTAGAGAGCACGGTATGGCTGCACAAGGACCGAGTGTCCTGGGAGAGCCAATTCTGCTGGAGGCAGTCTCCATGGAGAACTGGAAAACAGCACTGCTATGTGATGTTGTGGCCCCCAATACACTTAAAGTCTTTGGATTCTTCATTGTCAAGGCACGTGCAGTGCTGTAGAAAGAGATGGGATCCAGAAACTGAGGATGCTCTGAGGTGAGTCTAGAGTCTCATTTGTGGGGCAGGAGGGAGAACCAGTGAGCATTGCAGACCCTCAGGTTGATGATATTGGGAGGTCTGATCTTGTTGTCCCAATGCTAGTTTTCATATTCTAAGGAGTTTCGTCCGGATGCAGTAAGCCAAGACATGAAACAGCTATGTCTTTAAAGGAGGCTCTTAACTCCAGTTCCTTTCCTGAGAGTCCAGATTCACAAAACTCTTTCCCAAGTCAAGTTTGGCCCTCTCTGAAAGCCTTAGAGCTCCATTTTACCTCCAATTAAACGCAGTGAAGAGCTGTAAACGAGACTATTAACATTCTATCCCTCCAAAGATACAAAGAAAACAACAACAACAAGAAGCACGGGGCCAGAAAAGCCTGGTACTCCTGCAGATGTACAAGTCACAAATGAGTTAGTAGGAAACAAAGTCATCAAGCCCGCAGGAGACAGTGTGGACTTGGCCTTGGCTCTCTTGAGCAGGGAAGGCTTGCCAGGGTCACATTCCAGGGCAGCCTTCTGACCATGAAGCAGAGGATATGGGATTCCAAATCAAACTGCAGAGCCACACGCAGACTAATAGGGTCTCATCAACGAGGTTGCTGAGAACAAGTAAGGAAGGGAGGGCGATGTAGTCGTCCTCCCTGAAGCTTGGGAACAGCCTCTAGTGTGTGTGTGTGTGTGTGTGTGTGTGTGTGTGTGTGTGTGTGTGTGTGTGTGTGTGTGTGTGTGTCTGTGTCTGTGTCTGTGTCTGTGTGCCCGTGCGCGCGAATGCATGCGCATGCATGCATGTGGAATGTTTATTTACAAAGTGTGTCCATAACACTGTGCCACACTCTAGGTGTCTTAAATGAGCAGCGGTGAATCACGCCTCAGTTCTGGAGGGCATGGACAAGGTGGCTGCAGGGCTGGGCTCCTCTGAGGCCACAGGGTGTGGCTCTGCTGTGTGTCTCTCTTTTTGACCTATCGCCAGCTATCTTTCCCATCTCTGTTCTTTCTTCCCCCCTGTATGTATCTCCATCCAGTTTGCTCTCCTTAGAAAAGTACCAGTCATTGTAAGTTAGGACTTTGTCAGTTAGGTCCTCAAAGACCCCGTCTCCAAACTCAGGCACCTTATGAGGTAGTGGAAGTCAGGACTTCACCATTTGAATTTGAGGAGGCAAAGAACATGGAGCATGGCCTTTTTCTATAGCAAGGACTCTTCTGAGGCCAGAGACTTATCTTTTTTTTCTTCTTGTCTTTAATCACTCCCTACGTGATTCCTTCTAGGAAGGCTTATTGTGTCTTTACCATCGCTTTTCAGAGCCCATTGCAACCTCCTCCTCTGAGCTCCCAAAATACTTCATTTGAACCTTGGCTGGGGCATTTCTCACCATTTCTTCTAGACCAAAGTTACAGCCACACTCCCTGTGCTGAGCCCTCCATCTTGGTTGTTTTTGCATCTCTTGAATCTCTCACCTCCTGTCTAGCATAGAGGAGAGCCAGTTATGTTTGCTGGCCTATGAATGGGCCCATGGTCCAAGAAAGTTGAGTAATAAGTACTGAGTAAACAGGAAGACGAGGCTATTAGCAAACTCCACAGCTACAAACCTTTGCTTCAATTCTCTGCCCTCACTGACAAAGCCGAGCTACTGAATTTATAAAGAAGAGAAGCTCTTTCCATTCTTTCTTCATGGCTTGACCACAGCAGGTCAACAAAAGAATCTGCAAACTGGGTGCTTAGCATTCTTGAAACCCCAGACTTCTGGCTCTTTGGGCCAGTTTTGAGGAAAGCCTTCAATCATCCCTTAAATAATGGCATTCTTCTGGCGCGGCTCTGTGAAGACTCCTCCTCCCACCCCCAACCCAGTGACCTTCTGGCCCCTGGTTTCTTGGCTGAATGTCTGGGTCTTCTGGAGAGAGCAAAAGCAGTTTCCACAGCAGTCGGGGTCAATCCCACTGAGGCAGAGCCACACTCCCCGGAAGGCCTGACTCTGCACAAACAGCTGGGCTCTGGCAGACAGGCTTCGGAAAACAGCGTATGACTTAAAAGCACTTTGTTCCAGGATGGATCATGGGACAGGAAGAATGTGGGGCTGTCTAAGGCAGGTCACCTGTCTCACTAAGAGAACACTCCCCTGAGATTGGCTCAGATGACCCTTCCTCATCTCAGCTTTCCCTCAGACCCACAGGCACACAGCGAGGCGAGGCGGCACCCACGCTCTTTGGTTCCTGGGATGATTGGCAGGGAACTCAGATGCCTGGGTCCTTGGGCCATCCACACCTGCTAACTAGGTGCTGTTAGCACTTGTGTAATGCTCCCTGTGGATGTGAGGAGAACTTTACTTTGTCAAGTTCTTCAGAGATTTCTGGTAACTCGGCAGGTTTCCCCAATTCACCTTTGAACATTTACCTAGATACCACTGACTCTTGGATTTGTTTGTTTGCTTGTATTTGTCTTTTGAAACAGGGCCTCTCTAAGTAGCCCTGGTTGTCCTAGAACTCACTCTGTAGACCAGGCTGACCTTAAACCATAAGAGATCTGCTTGCCTCTGCTCTCCGAGTGCTGGGGTCAAAGGCACACGCCACCACTTCCAGCTGCTTTGGATGTTGGCAAAGCAGACATCAGCGCCAGAACTCACTGAAGCTGTGATAATGTTAAATTAAACCGATTAGAGCTTTAGAACCAACTGTTGGGGGGACTCAGAGCGGAGGGTGTCACTGAGGACACTGAAGACTGAAGAAGACCTCCTAGGGGATTACAGCTTTAAGGTCTTTAATGGTCTCTCATCTCAGAAGATCCCTGCTAGAGGAGACTGTGCTCTCTGCTGCCAGAAACAGAAACCTAACTCACCCTGGCTTAATAAACAAAACACTGAAAGAACACCAAGCAACCAAATGTCTAAGGAACACTTGGTGTAAAATATGGCACATGCAGTATGTGTCTTCTTAATACTAAAAAAGCCCAGGGATATCAGTTCCAGACATGGCTGGATCTAAGAGCCTCGGTCTTTTCTTGTCTTGGATTCTCAAAGCAGGTTGTGTCTGGCAGTCTGGAAACTTCCAGGCTTATGTGTTAAGCCCGAGAGAGTGCCTCTGATCCCCAGCACGCCAGTGAGAGCATGTTGGCAGGCTCTGCTGGACAGCTTGGGTCTCCTCATGCTGTGATCAGCCACTTGCAGGGCTGTGACTAAGCCAGTGCTTTGTCTAAGGCCACCTGGAACACGTGGATGGGTAAGACTGCGCAGAGTAAATCGGGGTACTGTTACCACACGGGAGAGGTTTGGATGCTAGACAGGCAGGAGCTGGGCCTGGGACCCGGGTTTCAGTAGAGTAAGAACAAGTCATATGCCCCACCCTTCTGTGACGCTGAGACATGGTGACAGTAAAGAGGGAAGGGGCCTGGAGCCATCTGTGCTGCTCAGCCATCCTTAGGGAGGAACATGGGTACCCAAACTGCTTCCCAAGTGCCTTTCCATTCGTGGGAAGTAGTCTGAAAACAAAACAAAACAAAACATGAATCTTCTTTATATAAATATCAGGCTATTACCATGTTTGGAGTCAACATGCAATGCCCAGTGCCCCTTTTGATATGCGCATGGAGGCCAGAGACTGGTGTAGGCCGGGGCCTCATTTGAACTCAGAGTTTGCTCTGAAGGATCCCCTGTCTCTGCCTCCTGAGTGCTGGTATTACAGGTGGGCCAGCCACACATTGGAGTTCATGTGGGCTCTGGGGATCTAGACTCCAGGCCTCATGGTTGTGTAGAGCACTTCACACACTGAACTCTAGTCTCTGATCTCAGTTTCCTTTGCTGATAACCTCTAGCCATGTTTCTCTCACTCAGTCCTCTCACATACAAAGAGGCAAGCACAGTTTTTTATCAGCTGATTCTCTGTCTTGGCAAAGCTTGGGAACCACTCTGGTGTTTGGTTTTTGTATCTTAGGATGGGGGATAAAGGTTACCTCGCAAGTTTTTCTGAGCCAACTACAGGAGATAATGTGTGTGAATCAGGTGGCCCTCAGTGGCGTTCATTAGTGTGGTGCTTGGTTTTCTGTAGCTGGACATCCCATATGGCAAATTCTATTAGGATAATTTCTACCCCTGGAAAAAGAAAAAACTATGTTGGTCACTTATAAAGTGGAATATGGCTTCTGAGGGCTTTTCATCTGGGACAGTGGTTTTGTGTGTGTGTGTGTGTGTGTGTGTGTGTGTGTGTGTGTGTGTGTGTGTGCCACTGACCCCTAACAAAATAAATTCTTAAGCAATTGAATAATGCTTTGCTGAAAATGGCCCAGAATCAGGCTACATACTCAGTAATGAGGTATCATAGAGATTGGAATCTTCTCTGCAAATGGCTAAGAGGACAGCAACCACAGAGAAATGACAGGCACAGGCTGTCTGGGTCTGACACTCAGCTCTGCCTTGGGAAAGTCTTAAGTTCTTGGGTCTCAGTTCTGTAAAGTGGAGGTACCCATTCCTGCCCTGCCAACCTCAGAAGGTGGTTGACGAGGCAGTGGTGTCCCTTGTTCTTATAAAATCTGCAGCACGTCTGAACCAATGGCTCTAATACAATGCTTATCAGAGTTTGGGATGGTTGATGTTTGCTCATCAGTCTCTTAGGAAATTGAGCTGAACTGTGGAAAAGGTGTACACAAAGTATATGTAATTTACACTTAAGCTGGAAGCCTGTGCACCATGCACACTCAAGAAGTTAGCACTCAGGCTGCCGTGCATCTTCCTCTTCCTCCTCCTCCTCCTCCTCCTCCCAAGGTCTTCCAAGATTTTCCTCTAAGCTGTTGAATGGCTATCATTTTTCTTGTGTGTATAATTATCCCCTGAGAGTCTAGACTGCAGCAGAGTCCATTGACGTTCCTGTGTCAAAAGTCCTTTGAGTTGCTTCTGGCTCTTTGCTATTGAAAAGAATGATGCTGTGGGCATTTTTCTGGGATCGGGGGCAACATCATACTGAGAGGCTGTAAGGCACAGTACTTTGAACTTCACATAATAATGTTACTGTTTTCCCAAACAGCGATACTAGACACCATTCTAAGCAGCAGTGTGTAGAGGATATTTTAATTGAAAAGCTCACCAACACTTGATATTGGCAAACTTGATTTCTACCAATCTGGTGGTTTCCCCAATGGTACCTAAAAAAACAAAACAAAACAAAACAAAACAAAAAACAAATAGTCTCTTTGTTGTATATGTATAGAAATACAGCTTATTTCTAAGTGTTGATCTGATGTTGGAATGGCTGAGGAAATTCGGTCCTTATGTCTAGTCGTTGGGAGAGTGTTTTGGCTATTCTGACAATCACACTATCCAAGAGTAATGGGAGTTTCCCCCTTTTATTTTCAAATCCTAAACATCTTCACTTATTTCTCATGTTTCCTGCACTGGTTGAGATTTTTTTTTTTTTTTTTTTTTTTTTTTTTTTTTTTTAGCATAATGTGGTGTAGGTGGTGACAACGAATATTGTGTGATCTGGGTAGTAAAAAGGTCACGTCTAGTGCTTCATTATGAAGAATACTGCTTGCTGAGTTGTCTTTCTGTTGTTTAAAACATTCCCAGGGAGGACCAGGATGGTGGCTCAGGGGGTACAGAACTTAGCACACAGCTAGGAGGAGTGGAGTTTTGGATCCCCAGCACCCCTATAGATGCAGGCATGCTAGCCCACTTGTATTCAGGTGGCAGAGACTCTAGAGAGGCAGAGATTGGGGTGAGGGGGTCCCTAGAGCAAGTTGCCTGGTTAGACTGTCTGAATGAGCAGTCTCTTGGTTCAAGTGATAAAATGTCTCAGTATATAAGGTGGAGAGTGTTTGAGGAAGATACCCGACATCAAACTCTGGCTTTTCACACGTACGTATGTACATGCATCCCATATATACATATGCACACACGAATAACACACATGTATACATGCAGAAAATCATCATGTATGTCAGAGATAGAGTACTTGCCTAGTAAATGCAAGATTCTGGGTTCTGTCTGCAGCATTGCAAAAAAAAAAAAAAAAAATGGGTGGGTATTGAACTTACCAAATGCTTGTAATGCAAGTATTGAGATAATTACCTGCTTTAGAAGGTACTTATATGATTACTTACATTGGAAGGCTTATGTGTCTGTGTATGTGTGTTATGTGTGTACATGTTAATGTTCTGATTTCCAGAGATTGGTCTGTTGTCCCCACAGTCACTCTTCATCTTATTTCTTGAGACAGTCTTTCTCTGAATCTGGAGCTTGCCAGTCCATCTAGACTGTCAGGGCCGTGAGCTCTGGAGACCTAAGTGTCTGTTTCTATCACCCAGCACTGGGGTTGCGGACATCACCGGCCATGTGGGGCTCTTTCACTTGAGTCCTCATGTTTACAAACCAAGAACCTTTTTTTGAGTGAGCTATCTCTCCAGCCCCTGGTAGGTTTTCTTGTTATCCAATTTGCTTATTCATTTGTAAGATCACCACCTTGGCTATGACTTAGCCTAGTTTGTTTAAAATATCTGTCTGATTTGTTTGGCTAGTGCTTTGTTTAGGATTTTGGACAGAAATAGCTACAAATTAAAGTGGCCTCTCACATTCCTGTCTTGAATTATGCTGGCTGATTCTGCCAGTATCATATCATCTTGATAGAGTGAGATTTTTTTTTCTTTCTTTCTTATTTGGAAAGCTAAACTGATCTATTCATGGACTGTTGCATGGAAACTTCATAGAATTTGTCTGTAAGATCACTGAGGTCTGGTGTGTGTGTGTGTGTGTGTGTGTGTGTGTGTGTGTGTGTGTGTGTGTGTGTGTGAATGAGAAGGTTTTCAGCTGCCAATATAAATTCTTAACAATTATGGGGCAATTTGACTATTTGGACTTTCTAGTCTCTTTCTTTTCCAGGCATAGTCTTACTATGTAGTGTAGGCTTGGCGCAAACTCACTACCGTAGTCCAGGCTATTCACAGACTGGCAACGCTCCTGCTGGGATCCAGACAGGTGTCACTCCATCTGGTTCCTAATTCCTCCCTCAGTAGTTTTGCAAAGTTATGTTTTCCTTTTCTTTTTAAAAATGTTTTTCTAAAGATTACTCCATTTGTGTTTTTTCGATTAATTTGAATGAAGTTTCCTATGTTCTCTGAATTATCTTTTTATTCTTTGTTACATGTATATTTTCTTTTCTATTTTTGTTTCTAATATTTTTGTACTAACAGTTTCTCAAACAGCTTTATTTTTATTATTTTAAATTATATGTATGGAAACGTGAGTACCAGAGCCCGCTGAGGCCAGAGCCATCAGGTGACCTGGAACTGGAGGTGCAGGTGTTTGTGATCAGCCTATGGTGCTGGGTCCTCTCCAAGAGCAGCACATGGTCTTAACCACTGAGCCACCTCTCCGGCCCTCTCACCTGTTTTATAATGACAAATATTGCCAAGTCATAGAACATTTTAGCCATTTTATAGAACCAATCTTTGACTTTGTTAAACTTATTTCTTTTGTTGTTTTCCCTTCTTTTTATTTTTTATTTTTTGCTGTTATCTTTCAAAAATATTATTTTAAATTATGTGTGTGTGTATAGATAAGTGTGTACATGCCCAGTAGGTGTGTGTGTGTGTGTGTGTGTGTGTGTGTGTGTGTGTGTGTGTGTGTAGATAGGTGTGCACAGGCCCACAGAGGTCAGAAGAGAACATTGGATGCTCTGGATCTGAAGTCACAGGCATTTCTGAGCTATCTGCTGATGCAGGGAACTGAGCTCAGGTCTTCTGTAAAAGCAGTACAGATTCTCAACTGCGGACTTGTCTGTCCTGGCCTTGGTTGTGATCTCTATCATCTTCTTACTTAATGTTACATTTCTTTGTTTCTCCATTTATAATTCCTCAGGCTTGGTGCATAACTCATTAATTTTAAAGTGTTAATTTTTTCTTGATATTAGCACGTGAGAAAACATACACACAATGTGTTCTACAAGTTTGAATATATAGTTATGTGTTATTTATATGTCCTAGAAATGTGTTATCAGGAAAATTTATCTTTGTGTGGACATTTCAGAGTGTATATATGCAAACCAATATGGAATAATGTCTTAGTTACTTTTCTTTCTTTTTAAAAAATTAATTATTTTTTACATATACATTTATATTACTACACACACGCACACACACACACACATAATAAACTAAATACAGCAAGAAGAACCACAAAACAATCAGGAATTGTATATATATGTTACATTCATAGTGTTTTGGCTATTTGTATTTGGCAACCTTGAAGAAAACATCTTTCCTATCTTGGTGCATCTAAAATTCTGAATGTAAATCAATATCTATCATATCTCATCTCTATCTACTTAAAACATCTATCTAGACCTAGAAACAAGTGAGCCTCTAACCCCTAAACAACTGAGCATCATTGTAAAAGTAAACTATCTGGTCTTCAACCCCATCAGAGACTTGAGAAGGAATAAAATTAATTACCTGAGTTATTACTGTGATAAGGCACACATCCAAGACAACTTGTAGAAGAAAAAAATCGATTTGGGGCATACATACACTTTCCTATGGCCGTCATGATGGGGAGCAAGCATGGCTGTCGGCAGGCAAGCAGGCATGGGACTGGAGCAGCATTCAGCTTAAATCGTGAGGTACAAGCCTGAGGCAGAGAGAGGTAACTGGGGATGATAAGGGCCCGCCCCCAGTGGCATACATCGTTCCACAAAGCCATATCTTCTAATCCTTCCCAAACGCTTTACCAACTGGGGACCCAAGTACTCAGACATATGAGCCTATGCAGGCCCCTCCAATCCCATCCAACACAGATGGCTTCCTTCACGTCTGGACCACATGGTACGGCTTTGCTCCCAGGCTACAGAGTAATATAGCATGTTACAGTACTGGGTGCTGTAGCATTTTCAGAAGTATCTATTTATTTACATAAGAATGCATAAATATTTTCTTATACCCTCTAGGTGAGAGGGGGTTGTGAGAGGCTGTAAGTATTTGTGTGTCTAAAGATAGGAAGGTCCTGTAAAAACACAGGGGTGGGGTTGGGAAGCCTGAAGAACTCTGGTGCTCAGTGGCTCCTGCCGAATCTGGACTGGGACGGTACCAGCACCACAAAGCAAATGCTAACCATAGTCTAAAGGGTTGGTTCTTAAGCTGTGGGTCTCGACCCCTCTGGCAACCCTCTATCTCAAAAAATATTTACATTACTATTCACAACAGCAGCAAAATTACAATTATGAAGCAAAAACAAAAGTAATTTTATGGTTGTGGGTCACTACAACATGAGGAGCTGGATTAAGGGGTCGCAGCATTGGGAAGGTTGAGAACCACTGTTTGTTCTAAGGGAAAGCTGTGTTTAATTTTAAATAAATGATTAAAGAGTTTTAAAGAATGCAAGTTGCTTTTTTGTTGTTGTTGTTTTCTTTGTTTTGTCCTTTTTTTTTCTCTCTCTCTCTCTGTTTCAACTTTGGGCCCAGAATAATATGAGTAGTCTGTTATTTACTGAAATGCCATTTGTCACAGGGCACACAGCATTTTCATGCTATTAAGATCAAAGAATATTCCAGTTTTCATTGTGATTACATCTTGGCCTGTGATGTATGTAGTGGCGAGTCCTTTAAATTGCACAGCTATTGGGACTTATCTTTTCATGTCGATTCCCACTGAGTTGCATTCTCGTCAGCAGACATGGTCTTCACAGCCTCTGTGAACTTCATGTGGAATATGTTGGTCACTTTAGACTGTGTGGTGCCCAGCCCAGTGCCAAGAACATACTTTGCTTGACAGCCGATGATGAATGAATGGATGTCTGTTGACTGTTTGTCACAGGAGTTGTTTCTTCCTGAAGTCAGACCACTCAGTTCTGTCAGCCAGATCGAACTGTAGAACATTCTCCATGTTCAGAAACGTGGTGACCTGAAGCACCGTCCCTGCACTGCTCACTTCATGGAAGGTTTGACGCTTGGAAAACTGGTGGCTTGAAACCGTATCACAGCTTCAAACTTCACCTACTTATTGTGTGACCTGCAGAGAGGCAATTTTTCCATAGTGGCAGTAATTCTATAAAGTTCATTTAAGGTGGCATGTTCTCCAGTGAATCTCTCTCTCCTGCCTTGTGTGTATGTTGTGTTTACATGGATAAGTGCATGTATACACATTGGACTGCATGAGTGCACATACATGCAGAAGCCAATGGCTGGTATCAATTGCCTCTCTCAGTTTCTCTCCACTTTATTTATTTATTTATTTATTTATTTATTTATTGAGATAGGGACTCTCAACTGAGTTGATTTGATTAGGTCAGACTTGCTGGCCAGCAAGCCCCAGGGATCTTCCTGTCTTTGCCTGTCCAGTTTTGGGGTTACATACACACATCAATGTGCTTGCCTGTTACATGGATGCTGGAGATCTAAACGAAGGCTCTCATGTTTACACAGTAGGCACTTTACCAACTGAGCCATCTCCCCAAATCCCTCTTATCTCATTGAATCCCCCAAACTCAGGCATGATGCTTTTATTTTTAAAAATGGGGGAGGGTAATACTAACTTGATTAGCATTGGGCTGGTTAAGTTCTTTAAAATTTTTTTTACATATACATTTATATTATTATACACATATACAATAAACCATTATAGCAAGAAGAACCACGAAACAATCAGGAATTTTATAAATGTTGCATTCATAGTGATGTGGCTTATTTGTATTTGGCAACCTTGAAGAAAGCATCTTTCCTATCTTGGTGCATCTAAAATTCTGAATATAAACCAATACCTATCATATCTCATCTTTATCAACTTAAAACATCTATCTAGACCTAAAAACATCTTAAACCCTAAACAACTAAGCTTAATTTTAAAAGTAAACTATCGGGTCTTCAACCCCATGAGAGACTTGAGAAGAAATAAAATTAATTATCAGAGTACACCAGAAGTTAGCAGCTTCCAGAATGAGAAGATGACAGAGACAGTTTGCTGCCTGAACAGTCACCCAAAACTCTCCATAATGTTGGAGCCTCATCTTCAGCCTTCTGGCCCAATATATCTGACAGACATATTTGTGAGGCAGGAACTATTGAGGACTTGCTTACCCTGTCTTGGCAGAGTCTGGCCATTGACTCTGCCTGCATCCAAGCTTGCCCATTTTTAGACAGAGCTCTGTCTATGCCAGAAATGAGGACACTTTGCTCAGTGGCTGATTTGCCACAGTTAAAGACATCTCCATAAAGAGGTTCATTAAGATGTCTGCTAATCATGTCTCTCCCCTTTCATCATTTGTAACAAGGTAGTAATGTCTTAAACTTGCTTAAAAAATGTATGTGAATAAAAACCAGATTCCCCTCTGCTCCTGAAGAGCAGTAGACAAAGAATGGAAACTCCCAGTCTGTTCAGCACTAGTTACTACCGTTGGCCAAAGAAGGAAGGAAAGAACTTGAAGCCCTGACCAGCAGTGCGTTGCCCTTTATGAATCAATAACTACTTTGGCATGTTAAAGTGGGAAGAGTAAATCACCACATCTCTGTCTTTTTAGGAGCCCCTGATATGTCTGTCAAACAGGTCCAGAGGGAGGGTCCACAGGGAAATACCAGAATATTCTGATTCAGAGCAAGCGTTAGGAAATATGTCAGTGTTTAAAACACACACACACACACACACACACACACACACACACGCTCTCCCCCCTCTGTATATATGATATAAATCTTCCTATATTGTAATATGCCCACACAAGTTAACTCTCTCTATATACGTTGTATAACAGTAATTATAATATTTGTAGAAACACTGTTTGTGATGGAGGCATGCCTGGCCAACCAAAGAGCAGAGGACAGCACACTCTGCTTCCAAGTCCTCTCTGAGGTGGCATCAGGAGAGTCTCCCCCTTCTGTCTGTCTCTTACCTTAACTTTTTCCCTACCTGGTTACAGTGTGGCATGTATACCAGCTTTGTATGTGAGGGCAAGCCATAGGGTTCTTCCTCTTGTGTCCTCCAGGGGGCCTCCTCTGCCTGCCTCAGCTCAGGTAGGCACCTAAGCTCTCAGAGGAATCTGGTTTGTCAAGCCTCTCCAGACACAGGCGGCAGGAGACCTATTTTCCCAGAGGTGGTGGTGTCGGGGTAGGAGACTTCTCTGAAGGCCACCATGGAGCCAAGTTTCAGATTTGAGCCTGGCTTTCAAATGTTTCTCTTTTCTCTTTCATTTAAAAGATATGTAGGTCCTTCTGCCTTCCCTCCTCACCTTTCTCCTCCTCTGCTAGGGAAGCTCCACAGACTCTCTGTCTAAAGACCAGCTCCCCTTCTAGAACTTGTGGTAAGGACTTGGCTTACAATTGACCCTACTAAGGTTCTCTTGCTACTTAGCTTCTTTGTACATGAGAAAAATCAGGGTTTTAGGGGGCTGACAAAAAGAATCCCTCAGATTTTTTTTTTGTGTGTTACGTGTTTAAAAAGTGAGGGTGGGAGGACTTGAAGCAGGCCTGGCTCCCAGCTCCCCTCTGGCTATCTCCCTGTTGCCCTCTGAACCCAAACATTAGTTCTCCAGTGTCTTTCTTCCTGGTTCCTGGGTTGCATGCAGGAACGCTACATTGCGGAAGAGGTGTGGCCACAGCTGCTGTGCTCTTCCTCCTGGGCTTTAGCTGTAGAGCGCGGCCACTTGGTTATCTCCTCGATTAGGAACAGTTTGTAAAATTTGGAACGAAGCCCAGCAAAGAACTAGGCTCTGATTCTCAGCCATCAGCTCCTGTATTCTGCCATGACCATCTTCAGGGGTCCAGCTCAGCCATGTTGAGTGTGTTTACACTGACATGAAGCAGACCTCAGATCTCAACTCCATCTTTCAACTTGAAAATTGCATCTACCGAACAAGCCCTCCTCCCCTAGTAGCCACCATTGTACTCTCTGTCTCTGTTTGACTCTTGTGGGAGCACCCCAGAAGAGGAGTTAGGGAGTACCTGCCCTTTGCAACTGGCCCATTTTGCAAGATTCCCCCGGGTCATCACATGTAACTGCAGAGAGTAGCGTTAGCTGGCTCTCCTAGCATGCCTGAAGACAAGGAGACTCAGTTTGTTTATGCCCCGTGAGAGTCCATTGCCCTGAAGAAGGGTAAATGTGGGCTACAGTGCTCAGTCCTTGCTCTGCTGGCTGGGCGTGCACCTTGACTCTTTTGTTACAATGAGCTAGCAGTGCACACCTCAAAAAGCAGTTGGGAAGATACAATGAGATATTGCTGGTGAAGGAGTTGACACATGACAGCCCTTTACAAATGTGGTTATTCATCATTGAGACAGTTATGTCCTGTCCAGAGTAGTCAGCACCTGTGTGTGTCGGGCACTGTAGTGAGGATGTAGAAAGTCCCGGTCTTTGTCCTCAGGACCTCCTGATCTGCAGGAGAAAACCAGTTTAATCATCTATCTATTTATCTATCTATAATAGTAGCCATCTTAGTGGGTATGAGGCCATTAGCTTTTAAAGGAACATTCTGTGCCAGGTCCTGTTCTTAGCATGGGGGCAATCTACAAAGGCAATGTTAAAACCGGTCTGCTGTTGAGACGAGCTCTCTGTTTCTGAACACGTAAACACTTTCATCAACATCACGTAGGATGTCTGTTCAAAACGCTGGCTACTGGAGCTCTCTTCAGATGTCCTGAGATGGCAGCTCTATTAAAACACAGAACTGCAAGGAGATTCTTATATGTACCCCCGGCAAGGTCAGTAGCTTCATTGGCCTACATGATGAGTCTTGCTGAGGCTCCCACTTAGTTGGCCCATGCTGGGCTTCTGCCCATCTTCTAATCTAGAGCCTCCCCCCATGTTTCTAACTTGCAGCTATGGTGGAGAAGCTCTGGGCTAGACTCTGTTTCCTTCTGGCTGGAAGACATTTGCGGGGAGAATGGTTTCCAGAGGATGCACGCCGACTCTGTCACAGCAGCCCCCCAGCTTCCCCCACACATCGTCTTCTGTTCCACAAACCTGTCCCTCCTGGGGATGCCTTGCAATTCCCCCCGACCCCCCAGCATCTCTTTTGCTGTATAACGGAGATTGTCTGGCTCCTGTGCGCTCTCAAAGACATGCCCACATGTCGCTTGTCTTCAACTCCCTAGAACCTAGGGCAGTGCTGACTTCCGGGGAGTGGAAATGTATGTGGTACAGATGCACAGTGTGTGTTAGACTCTGGGAACTGTGCCCTTAGTGGCAGTAGGGAGGGCTGGAAGGAACTGGAAGGCCAGATGGTTGACTGTTCCCTATGCCTTCCTGTGTTCCTCACTGGAGAAACCCAGCCTGCTGCTGACCTCTGTGTGGTGGGTGTAAGCGGTGGCAGCCATTCTGCAGGCCAGGTAAATACTCAGGGTTCAGTCCTGGGCTGTGTGGGTGGTTCTTGCTTCTAGATTAGGGCACATGGCTGCTCCTCACGCAGAGCCAGTGTCTCCCAAGACCCTTGCTGCCTATGGCATCTTTGTTCTGCTCCCATGATTCCTACACACATTCACCTCTTCCACCCACTAAGGTTCTACCTCCTCTTGCCCATAGGGAAGGTACTTGCTGATCTACTGGAGAGGAGAGACCATTGCCCCTTCTAGTGAAGGAGGGCAGCGGCAGGAGAAAGTGGCAGAGTGGCCAGGTCCCTGGGTGAAGTAGGTGAACTCTTAGCCACTAGCCTGTGCACTTCTTGAAGTGTGTTACATCAAAAGAGCTTCAGGCTCTGTTGGTCTTCAGAGCCAACTAACCAGTGGCCAGAGGGGCTTGCCGAGACTGAAGCACCAACCAAGGACCATGCATGGACTGGACCTCGGTCCTCTACACACATGTAGCTGATGGGCAGCTCAGGCTTCATGTGGGTCCTCTAGTAAGGGGAGCGGGGGCTGTCTCTGACATGGACTCTGTTGCCTGCTTTTCGACCACTCCCCTGTGGCAGGGCTGGTGTGGATGGGTGGGGCTCCTTTTTCTGAGGAGTAGGGGATAGGGGAAAAGGGAGGGAGGGTGGGAGGGACCAGGAAGAGAGGAAGGAGGGGCTACGATAGGGATGTAAAGTGAATAAATAAATTAATTAATTAAAAAAAATATAGAGAGAGCTGCAGGTCAGTTCTTCAGTTCTCCCCCTGTGAGGAAGATTTTTCCACACCATTCCCCCTCCAAATCTGTCCCCATCTCCCAGAGTCGAGACATTCTTTGTTGCACACCTTTTTTTTTTAATTAAAAGATTTAAGTGTGCATTTTGTATGTGCATTTTTGTGTTTGTGCTGTGCACATGCGGATGTGTGTGTAAGGCGGTTGAAGGATAACCTTGGATGTCATTTTCACCATCAAGTTCCTTTCCTTTGAGACAGGTTCCCTCATTGGCTTGGAGCTGATCAATTAGGCTAGGCTGACTGACCAGCAAGCCCCAGGGATCCTTCAATATAACCTTCCAGTTCTGGATTCAAGCCTGTGCCACGGTCCTGGCATTTTTATGTAGGTTCTGGGGATTGAACTCAGGTCCTTGTGTTTGTGAGGCAAGGATATTACCGACTGAGCCATGCCCCAGTTCCGTTTACATGCTTATGAGCTATGCCTGTCTTCTGTACTTGGTGTAAGCTCGGAGGGGGGGGGGCGGCGGCATGGGCATGAGGTAGTTCTTGTCAGAGTTGAGGATGCTGAGATACAGGTCAGCAATGTGTGCCGGTTTGTCCTAGCAAATGGGCAAGGGAGTCAGAGTTTGACCAAGGGCCCTCTCACCTCAGCGATGGGAAGGGCACACCTGCAGCACTCCTTACCAGCGGAGCTCTGAGGATAGCCCAGGAGGGAATGTTTGCGGTTGCTGCTGCACTGATTAACTCCCCGGGGTGGATTTGCACACCTGCATATTCTCACACAGGTACCAGGGCTCATGAGGGCTTTGTCCTGGATGGAAAAATAGATTGGATTTCTACTTGAGTCTTAAGGGGTCCTGCTGATATCTGCTTTCAGGCCAGGAAGGGCCATCGTTTTCTTTCCCTCACACTTCTCTCTCTCTCTCTCTCTCTCTCTCTCTCTCTTTCTTTCTTTTTTTTTAATTAATTCATTCATATTACATCTCACTTGTTATCCCATCCCTTGTATCCTCCCATTCCTCCCTCCCTCCTGCTTTCCCCTTACTCCCCTCCCCTATGACTGTGACTGAGGGGGACCTCCTCCCCCTGTATATGATCATATGGTATCAGGTCTCTTCTTGGTCTCTCACACTTCTCAAAGGAAACTTTTTCTGGGATGTCAAGCCATCTGAAGAAGAAAGAGGAAGCTATGTAAGGCAGTGCTATGAAAGTCTGGGCCCTACCTAATTAATATGTTGATGTACTGATCCCAGTGTGATGGGACAGGAAAGAAGGTCATGAAGGTGGAAGTCTCTGCTGGAACTTATAAGGAGACAAAGAGCCTTGAGGTCCTCACCATGTGAGGACCCTCCCCAGACACTGAAAAATGGTGGTGCCATTGTCTAAGACAGAGCACTGGGGGTGGGGAGCTGGTGTGTGTGTGTGTGTGTGTGTGTGTGTGTGTGTGTGTGTGTGTCTGTAAGTGTAAGTTCACAGACTGTGACATGGAGAAAAAGAAGACAGGAGCATACTGGGTTTGGTGGTGCATGACTTTAATCCCAGCACGTTGGAGACAGAGGCAGGTGGATCTCTGCGAGTTCCAGGCCAGCTAGGGCTACATAGTAAGACCGAGTCTCAAAATGAAATGTAAAAGAATGAGATGGAGGAAATTGCTCAGAGGGGACAGGGAAACGGTGCATCTGGGGAGCTAGGAAAATGTCAAGATTCAGGAGCCATACATCTATGAGCGGTGGCCTTACAGATTTGGTGCAAGATGCCATGTGTTGTAGGAAAATCTTGACCTTTCCCCTCATTGAGATCTCTGTGCTTTGGCCATCTCCTTGGGGACAGTGTTTCTAAGAATTTAGTTAAGATGTGGGGAACTGAGTCTACTCATGGGAAACCTAACACTGTAAGTGAGCTAATAGGAGGGAGGGCCTTTCGCGGTCAAGGTCAAAGCCTTGGTGAGCAGCAGCACAGTAGGCACTTACCACTATAGATCAGGACTGAATTGTGAAGGTGAGTGTGTACTGGAACAGCAATCTGTGTGGGCCAGACTAGACTAGGAATTTAATTCATTCATTCATTATTCTTATTCATTCATTCATTCACTTTACATCTGGTCACAGCCCCATCCCTTTTCTCCCAATTCCACCGTCCTTCCTTCCCTCTCCCCTTTCCCCATTCCTTATAAAAGGGGAGCCCCCTTCCCATCCACCTCTGCTCAAGTCACATCAAGACTGAGTGTCCTCTTCCCCTGTGGCCTGGCAAGGTCGTTCTGTCAGGGGGAAATGATCAAAAAGCTGGCATCTGAGTCCATATCAGAGACAGCCTTCACTTCCCTTACTACAGTAAAGATAGATCTATCTCTCTCTCTATCTATCTATCTATCTATCTATCTATCTATCTATCCATCCATTTATTTATTTGAGACAGGGTTTCTTTGTGTAGCCTTGCTTTCCTGGAATAGCTCTGTAGACCAGGCTGCCCTTGAACTTAGCGATCCACCTGCCTCTACCTCCCAAGTGCTTGGGTTAAAAGCTTGCACCACCACACTCAGCTTATTTTATTTTTGAGTATGTTGGCATGTGTGTGTCTGTGTGAGCATGTACAGGGATAAGTGTGTGAGTGCTAGTGCCCATCATAGCCAGAGGAGAACATCAGATACCACAGAGTTGGAGTTACAGGTGGTTGTGAGTTGCCAGATGTGGGTGCTGGACCCTGTACTTGAGTCCTCTGCTAGAGCAGTATACACTCTTAACTTCTGACCCATCTCTCCAAGGCCCTAGGGGCTCTGATAAGACTCCAAATTCTCAGTGCACCCATCGGGGAGGGGCGGCAGTTGTTGGTGATGGGACCTCCTTGGATATCAGAATCCTCAGATATTCCTTCTCTTATTACAAGCTTGCTTAGTATTTGTGTATAATCTGTTCATTTGCTTATGGCACTTATGACTGCTTATGACACTCAATGCAACATGAATGTTGTGTGAGTAGTGACGATGTTGTGTTGTTTGGGTAGGGAACGATGGTAAGACAGAAGGCTGATGGTACATGTCACCCTAGCACAGAGACAGAAGGAATGAGCCCTTGAGGCCAGTCGTGGCTACACAGTAAGACCCTGTTAAAGGGATGGGGGATGAAATTGGTACACTTCTGGTTTCCACCTGGCCCAAACATGCAGCTGGATGAGTCTGTGGCTGCAGAACCACACGATACCGGGGGCCGAGTGTGCTGTTGTAGACGGCAGGCTTTATCTGAAAGAACTGTGTTTTAGATGCTTAAATGCAACCCCCAGATTATCTTTAGATGCTTAAATGCAACCCCCAGATTATCTTGAGCACCCCCAAAAGCCTAAGCATATTGCATGGGCTCAGAACTCAGCGCCGCTCAGAGGAGTGTAGCGCCTCCTTAGGCAAAGGGTGGTCCCTGAGCCAGAAGCATGGGTGTCACCTGGGAGCTGTTAGGAGTCTCAGGATCCCATTTTAACAAGACCCATCCTGGTTTGTACACACGAAGGCTGAAAAGCATCGCTCTCGTACGGATTCCTCTGCCCCAGACTCATCTAGAACACTTCCAAATAATACAGCCTGCCAAGCCTTAACCCCAGACGTTCTCATACAGTCAGTGATTCTTGCGGACAGCAAGGTTTGGAAAATGCTGCCTGGTATACTCCAAACCTCTCCTCTGTGGATGGACAGATGACAAGAATGTAATAAATGGAAATCTAATTTGAGTGCTATGCTGTTTGCTTCACAGGCACAATGATGGCCTAAGTCTTAAGCCCCTAAAGACCCTGTCCAGATTGCCAGTCAGCAGACCTATCACTCTGAGAACATCTTGACTCATGATGCTCAGGAAGAGCCCTGTGCTGTCTCTTTTCCACTGCAGTGACCACCCATTCTCTGGCACAAGTTGAATGGACTTGGCCAATTCACTGCCCCTATTGAAAGCGAGCTCGGACAGTTGCTGTTTACCACGTATCCGGTGGATGAAAGTAATTACCCACCGACCAATATGATCCTTCTTACTGACATATGTGCTCTCGGCATAAGATCAGCGCTCAGGCCATCTGAGAATGCTCCCCTAAGCCCTCACTTTATGGCTAGATGAATAGCATCCAGAGAAAGCCTGGGTCTCCCATCCCAGCTGGGTCCATCTAAGATAGGAGGGTTCTTTTTGTTGTTGTTTGGAAAATGGACTACATATTTGTGGCCTAATTAGTGGTGCAATGCCCAATATCAAGCCTTGAGAAAAGGGCTGGAAACACAGAAGGATTTGACTCCTAATGATCATGCAAGGCCATCAGGCACATGGAGTGCAGATGTGCTAGGAATTTAGCAAGCGAGTTCTCAAACGCTGAGGTCTTTAATTAAACAGGTGTTTGGGCAGTAGGTCCTGTGTGGCTTCCAGCCTTGGCTGGGTTGGGCTGCCTGAAAAAAAAATGGCAGTCCCCCAGACAAACAGCAAGGGCTGAAATAGCCTTCACGCAGAGTCGCAGGAATGTGGCAGTATTATTCTCCTCTTTCTTATCAAACCCCATAAGCTTGGGCAAGGAAGGAATCCAAAAAAAAAAAAAAAAAAAAAAAAAAGGCTGGAAAAACATATTGTTTCACCAGCTAAAAATCTGCTACTACAGAAATGATTTCTGCCATGTCCAAAAGATGAAGAAGAAGAAGAAGAAGAAGAAGAAGAAGAAGAAGAAGAAGAAGAAGAAGAAGAAGAAGAAGAGCAGAGCCCTTGGAAAGGTATAGAGTTGAAGTACTCTTGGACAGTTTTGCCTGCTTGCCCAGCAAGAATGCTTTCCTTTGGCTGATGGCTTTTCTCACACTAGAACAGTCTCATCCAGCAGAGGCTCCCTAAATGAGCTTCACTTGTCCCACAGACTTGGAGCTTGGGTTCAGAAAGGGAAAAATCGGGCCCAGCAGGCTAAGGGATGGCTGTGGAGTTCTGTAAGACAGTCTCTTCGTGTTGCAGTTGCTTGTTATCCTACAAGGACTCGCAGGGGCTGGGGTGCAGAGGCGGAAAGGACTGCATCTGTTGTTTTCTCCTCTTGCCATCATGTCCTACTGCGTAGTGTGTTGGGGATTTGAGGGAGCGAGGCCCTGGCCATGTCCACACAGCTCACTGAGCCTCAGTGCTAAGGTCTGGGATGTCTCTGTCAAGTTCTAGGCCGTGGATCCCGGAAGGCAGAGGCCAGACTTCCCTGTCTTCCACAGTCGGTAGGGACAAGTTGTCACTGGCAAATAAAATGAAAACGTCTGAGGCCCGGGGGGTGGGGGTGGGGGCAGACCCTGGTGATGGGGGTGAGTCTCCCAGAAGCCTGTGAAGTAGCTGTCTCAGTAGGACATCCGTAGGTGCCACAGGAGGGTGTTGGATCCCTCCTGTACTCCTCATCAGTGCAGGGAGCTGGATCCATACTCACCCATGTCAGCTCCTCAAGTGCTGATCCTGTTACGAGTCGGCCATTTCTGAACAGGTCTCGGCCCGCTGATGGTTTTATTTCCCCTCTCAGACTTTGGCGCTAAGACAATGACTCAGAAGATGTTCTCCCTTCTGGGGAGAACATGAGGGAAGCATAGATGTTTTGTTTTGTAGTTTAATTTTTAAAAATTAAATGCATGTATGTATGTATGTATGTATGTATGTATGTATGTTTCCATCCTTTTGGTTCTACATGTTATGGTGCACATGTGGAGGTCAGAGGATAGCTTATATGAGTCCATGTTCTTCTACCACATGAGTCCTGGGAACCAAATTAAACCCAGGCCACCAGTCTCAAGGGAAAAAAAAAAGCACTTTTATCTACTGATCCATCTTGGCCAGTCCTATCATTTATACTTTTAAATTTTAATTCAGTGTTTTGTCGTCCCCACCCCCCACCGCCTCAGTGCTTTACTATGTAGTCCTGCTTGGCCTGATACCCAGTATGTAGCCCAGGCTGGCCTTGAACTTTTGGTAATCCTCCTGCCTCAGCCTCCCAGGACTGGGATTTTAGACATGTACCACCACATCCAGCTTATATGAAAAATTTTAAAGGTTTTATTTTTGGCTACACACACGTGTCTGTGCAAGTATGTGTCACACGTGTGTGGATGCCCATAGAGGCCGGAGGAGGAGGTCAAATTCCTTAGAAGAGCTAGAGTGACAGGTGGCTGTGGTCCACCTGATGAAGGGGATGGGAACCAAATTCAGTCATCTAGAAAGATAGCAAGTGCTCTCAACCACTGAGCCAGCTTCCCAGGCCAGGTTTTTAAGGAACACTTTTCTTTCAGTTAGAATTATTGATACGAAAATAGTCTAAACACTTTCCTGTTAACTTTCCGAAGTAAATGCTTAAATGTAGAGCACCTTTATATGAACACCATAGAGCAACAGGACACATGCATTTGCATGCTATTTACACTTCAGTGTATCTATGATGGCACATTGCTGTGCTCATGTGTGGAAATGAGAAGCTAACTGACAGAGAATTCGTACTAAGGTTGCCCTTGGGAACCATTTCATATGGGACAAAAGAGTGTCATGTGGTGCTTTTTTGAGAAGGAACATCAACTGAACTCAAGCCAGCAGCAAGATACCCACAAAGCCTTCAGAGAACCCAAAGAGTCGGGTGCCACTCCGCATTTTTGCTCCAGGGGCTAATGCCTGTGGTAGCTTGCGGAAGGCAGCCCTTTCTCACACCACCCATTGAGTCAGAGTGCAAGAATGTTTCATTGTCCCCAGGATGATTGCCACTTGTGCAGTGGTGAGAGAAGCCCTCCATTTGAAGGCTCTGTGAGACCTTACACAGACTCCGAGGGCCTTGCTTCCTTCCTACTGCTGTGGTCCACCTGCGCATGTCAGCTCACTGTCTGACTGAGGAGATGGGATATAGGTAGGATCATGTAATGCTTGAGGGGTGACCTCATGTGGAGCAGTCTCCTGGGCTCTGGAACCCACTCTGCCTGTGGCCTTCCTCAAAAGGCGTCAAAGCACAGTAGCGACTGGTTTGATGCCTTTTCTGTGTGAACAGCTGTTTGCAACTGAGAAGACCACAGTGTAGACACTTGAAGGACACAGTGACAGCTTGGCCAATGCCTCATGGGACAACAAAAGGTGAGGCTTGGTGCAGATGAGGATTTCTTGTTGAGCAGGAACACACTGGGCTTTTCCAGGTTCCAGAAAATGTCACACCTTCCTCAGTTCCTAAGGGGCTAGTCACCTGGAGAGTGGTTAGCCATTTTCCCACCTGCGGAGAAACCAGCCACAAGCACTGTGGTCAATTCCTGTAGGTGCCCAGGCAGCTGAGTCAAGGTGCAACCTTGGGAGGAAGCAGGGAGCCGGTGGGTGGCACTTAGTAGATGTGTTGGGAGGGCTATGCTTGATGCCAGCTCTCTCAAATGGTCTGGAGCTTTTGATGGACACACACACACACACACATACACACACTCACTCACTCACTCATAAAGCAAAAATAATGAATATGTAATGAGTGAGTGAATGAGTGATCGCCTCACTCAGCCGTCTTTCCTCTGAGGACCATTCCTACCCATCACACGAGGAAAGGATATGGACATGATTGAGTGCAAGGATAATGACACCTGCTCAGGTTGCCATAACTTGTGCTTTTCCACTGATGCAGAAAAGGACGCCCTGCCAAAGAATGTCCTTGGAGCCATTCTATGTATTTTTCCTTCCGTTACTTAAGTCAGATGTACTTAATGTAAGCAATTGAGCTGTGGGCTGGAGTCGGCTACGCCTCACTCACCCCCCTTGTGGAAACAGATCGAACAATTCCAGTCTGGGCTCTTCAGGCAGGTGTGTAAGCTGACAGTGCTTTGCAGGGTGGTGGCTGCTTTGGAACCTCACATTCCAAAATCCTGTCAGCTAGTTGGCTGGAGCAGCCTGGCTGGGATTTAATGTCGGCTTTTGTTCCAGGGACCTACCGTCCACTGAGTTCTCAAAACGGGCTTTATACAGACGACCCCGTTTAAAAAAAAAATAGAGTGAAAGCTAATGAAAGTAGGTGAAAACTAAATATAAAAATTTTTAGTTAGTTAATTGATTGTATGTTTGTGCCTGCATGCATGCATAAGTGTGTGTGTGTGTTCTATAGTATGCATGTGGAGCTCAGAGGACAAACTGTGTGTGTCATTCTCTCTGCCCACCATATGGGTTCCAGGAATTGGACTCAAGTTGGTAGGCTTGGCAGGCTTGGTGGGAGGCACTTTCTTTATTCAGTGACCCGTCTTGCTCACCTTACATTTTCATACACACACACACACACACACAATCTCAGAGCAGTAGAGCTTTGAAGAAGGAGGAACTTCAAAGATTTTGTGTGTGCGTGCGTGCGTGTGTGTGTGTGTGTGTGTGTGTGTCTGCGCGTGGCTTCTGTAGTACTCTTCTGCAAGCACGGTGTTACATGTTACATGTCACACAAAGGAAGAGCCTTGGGGACTTGTCACTATGGTTCTCCAAGCTCTTCACTTCCTTTTGGTCACTCTCACTTCCCATTCTTGTCAAGTCGGGGGGACAAATGCAGAGACTCCCAGGGCAGTGCTGTTCCCAGGGTACAATCACATCCATCACTCTCTGCTGGGAAAATGTAAATATGTGCTGGCCCATGGTGGCAATATTTATTGTCATAGCTTGGAAGTAGACTGGGACAGGAGTGGCCGCTGGCCAAGCATTATTCCCTGGATCCCCCGGGAGGCTGGGCTGTATGGGCAGAGCCCGGTTAGAAGGGAGGTGAAGGGCAGGGGCTAGGAGTTTGCAGCGGAGAACTGCGTCGGGACTTTGCATTCTGTCACTGTGTCAGGGTGGAATAGACCAAGACTCTCGGAGGATATCCATACTTAGAGAAGTGAAAGTTGAGTCCCATGGGACCCAGACACCTTGTCACTTTGGAGTCTGGCAGGGATTCATCAGTTCTCTTAGTGTTGAGCTGTTGACGATAGTGGGTTGCGGCAGTGTCATTAACCCAAAGATACCACCGCTTACCTGGTTGCATGTCACACCCAGTTGTGCTGGCTTCCTGATCACACAGCATGCTAAACCCAGTGCTATACAAAGGCTTGTCTCAAGGAGCTCACACTTCCAGGTTCTGGAGCCTCTTAACCCCATTACACATGTGCGCATATGTTACCTGTGATTGAACCCAGGACCTCAGACATGCCAGGCAGGCACACTAATACTGAGCAATGTCCTCAACCCAGAGATGCCATGTGAGTGGACGGGGAGAAAGTCTGCAGTCTGCAGTATCAAGAGGCAGACATCTGAAGTAGGGAGAGGAAAGGGTCAGTTTCCTTGGCTAGCCCCTCCGGCATCTGCACGGTCCCAGCTGTGTCCTCTGTTATCGCTGCACAGAGAAGACTTGAGCCAGGCGTGGGAGGCGTGGGCTAAGCTTGTGGCCTGTTGCTTACTACTCCCTCAGCTCGGCTGGCCTAGCTGGAATCATGAAATCCTGTGAGAACAAACAAATGCGGGGTCGGGCACACCACACGGTGAATGGCAGCTTTTCATGATATTCCTGACTTCCTGATGGTCCCTTTGGCAGAGGTGGAGAAAGGCTGTCAAAGAGCAAATCCTGCAGCAGTCGTGAAAGAGAGGGTGACAGGAGCTGGTAGACAGGAGAGAGCCGGACCAACAAGGAGGAGTCGTTCTTGATGTAGTGCATGTTAAGAAAAGGGTGACAGTGGCTGGGAAGGATAAAGGCTGATGAACAGTGTGGGCGGCTGGGTTTCTTCCCTTTTGTGTAGTTCTCTGAGCAAGACCAGCTCTGCCCATTCTAAGTAGAGCCCACTGTGTCTCAAAAAGGCCTATCAGGGAAATGCTCTGTTCCTGGTGGAACCCAGTGGTTTTATCAACAGCCTCCTGGCTGAGACAAAGGGGCCGCTTGCACCTCTGGTGGCCCCAGGGTCCCTAGATGTGGGTGGTGATTCCAGAATACATTTTTTTTATGTGTGTGTTACAGATGTGGACGAATGTGCGACAGACTCACACCAGTGCAACCCTACCCAGATCTGTATCAACACAGAAGGAGGGTACACCTGTTCCTGCACCGACGGCTACTGGCTTCTGGAAGGCCAGTGCCTAGGTAAGAGCTCCCTGTGGTTCCTAGAAACTCTGGGGTGGTGATGACTGTCACCTGTCACTGGCAGTACAGTGTGGGTACAGTAGGGAAGTCCAGTAAGCTTCTCCTTGGGCATGTTTAGAAAGCTACTAAATGACATTGCATGTGTCACCATCCATTGAAATACATTTTCACCGTACTAGCATTTCTTTCTTTCTTTTTTTTTTAAACTGTATTCTAAGGGCTTGGGCATAAGTTTGCTGAAACCTTCCTGCCTTTAGGAAGCATATAGCCTAGCCAGGAAGTGATAGAAATGAGAGTTACTCTACCCTGATTAGAAATAGTCCTTAGCTGAGGGAATACTTTTGCTTAGTTACAGAAATGTTCCAAATCTCAAATGCAGATCGGAGTGCCGGTGACATCTCACCCCAGCAAGGATGCCCTGCCACTCCACTTGGCCCACCCTGCAGCTTTCTCTTTTTACTCTAGAGACGCTAATTATCACTGATTGATCACAGTTTTACCGCAGTTGGCATTGGCTAGGGTTATTTTCTTTTTATCCTCTGAATTTGCATTTAGTCAAGTTGCTTTAAAATTAGAGTCAAACAGCAGTATAGAAAAAAAAAAAATATATATATATATATATATATATATAAAAGGAAAACAAAACAAAAACCCAAAACCTTTCTTCCGGGTCTCTGGACTGTGGCTGGATTTGGGTTTACTTTTTGACCTGTCTGGAGTGTCCTTGAGACATGGTAAACTGCCTGGTCTTGTCCTGGTTCCCCTCTCCAGTCAGGCACAGCAGAGCTGACACATGTGGGCATCTGGGAATACGATAGTCCCTATGCGTTTAGACTAACCTCTGCTCTAGTGGAAAATATGACGTTACTGGTTTGAATGGAAGCAGACCAACAAGAGGGAGTTGTTTGTACAGGAACTTCTTATGTAGAACTCTAGAGCTGGAGAGGGTGTTCGATATTATGTCATCCAACTTTTATAGAGTTGGAGATAGATTCAAAGAGGAGGAACATTTTGGATAAACTTAAAACGAGTTGGGTCTAATATTGATGTCTCTAGCTTTCCCAGGCCAGATTTTTTTTCTGACCACAAAGGGCACCAGAGAGATGTGGGGCAGGATACATGGGCCCATCATAGACGCATAGAGGGCAGATCTCTCCATCTGAGAGATGACAGAAGATGCAGTTCCTCTGCTTGTGACGGCTGCATTCTACCACAGAGCACTATGGGAGAATGCTCACTGTGGCCTAATGTGCCTACATAGCATGTCACATCTGACATAAAGACCTCTCCTAATTCTCGCTGGCCCTATGCCTTTCCTTGGCCAAACTCCTCTTTCTCTTTCAACATGTGAGTTCCATGGCTTCCTACTATTCCACTGTTGGAGACCTTACCTTTCTCAGAAAAATGAAGGAGAAGGCTTCCTTCCTTCCTACGGCCCCTCAATGAGAGGATGCCTTCTCTGCCTCTGCTGCCTCACTAGGCACTGGTGATGGTGTTCCCAACTGTGTCCTGGGAAGAGATCAGGATTAGCAACTATACTACTCAAAAGGCTTTCCAAGTAGGCGGTTAGGCCATGTTAGAAGCAAAGGGGACTGAGATAAAGCAGAATCACAGGAAATGGCCCAGAATCCATCCAGGGCTGGAAAATAGGTAATGGGTTGGGTTGGACTGGCCTGGGGTGGAGTTCTTTCTAGAACTAGGCAGCAGAAAGTGGGCACCAGGATCAAGGCACAAAGAGTTCTATCAGTATCTTTCTAAGAGCCGCAGTTTCAGGAAGGGGACATTGGGATTTTATAGCACAGTAAGGATGATGCAAGGCTCAGTGAGTGCTTCAGTCAGATCAGCTGGTCCCAGTTGAGCCTGTGCACGTAAGGACACTGCCCTCCTGGAGAACGTTGGTTTCACTGGAGGCTGTGCGCCTAATAGGAGCGAGTTGGCCAGCCCATCGTTCTTTTAGCCAGGGATGTTATAAAGTGCTTTCCCAGTGATATCAGGCTCCTCATGGCCCACTGCATGTTACAGGGAGGTCATGTGGTTTAGCTCTGTTACAGGGGGGTCATGTGGTTTAGCTCTGTTGCAAGCACACACTCCTCACTGTATTGCTGCTTCCCATGGCTCAGAAGTGTGTTTATCTGGAAGTTAATGTCTACTCCGGTGTAAGGGTAAGAGCTAAGGTGAGCACAAACACCCTTGCATTGCCACACTCATAGGTCTCACTGTAGCACTACCCAACAGCCCGGGATCCTGTGCCTGCCCCCTGGACATAGTCATTGTCAGCGGAGCTGGCAGACAGTCCTCTGGAGCGCTTCTGCGGATCTCTTCACATGCTAAAGCTAACTTGTTCATGTTTAGGGTACTGAAAAAAAAATCATAGAGAATCATAGCATTGAATCTTATTATTTGTATAAGTCTTAGTTAAGTCCGAGTTGGGTAAGTTCTGAGAAGCCGTCTTGTGCAATATCCCAATCAAAGCAGAAAGGTTTGCCACAGAGTTCAGGCTAGGATCTGGTGTTTATGGAACAGAGATTGTTTGGGGGAGGTAGAGGGTTGCAGGGAAGCCGAGCACTGTGGTCCAAAGAGCATCATCATTCTTGACACTTAGCACTGTCTTAGCAGCCATGGCCTTTCCCAGCCCATCCTAGAAGAGGAAGGCAATGATACCATGCTGATGGTGGCCTCGGGGACGAGCCCTGGCTTACTTTGACTGTATTTGTTTCCAGACATTGATGAGTGTCGCTATGGTTACTGCCAGCAGCTCTGTGCAAATGTTCCCGGGTCCTATTCCTGTACGTGCAACCCTGGCTTCACCCTCAACGACGATGGAAGATCTTGCCAAGGTATGTAATGTGCGTGATAACTTGGGCACAGCACAAAACACTGGATTCAGTTGTCTCCAGAGCCTGACAGTTGATGTTTGCAAAACACTTGTCACTAAAGTGTGTCCCAGTCACTGCCCACTCCCCCCGCCCCCCGCCCCGCTGATGGAAACCTAAACCTGACACCAGAGTTGGTGGTGTGTTCTGACCCTGCTCAAAAAGTGCTCTTAGGATTGCAGAGGTTAGAGAGCAGTAGTCATCGTCAAAAGATCACCTTATGGGTTTGTGATCTGCTTGTCACTCTGTGTCTGCTAGTGGCTGTGGCTCTGCAGAGGCCTAGAGTGCCTCTCAAGGCTCCTGACCCCTGACGTGTCACAAAAGAAAAACATAAACACGATGCGAACGCAGCAGCCAGCCGTTTCTCTCAGGAATTTTCCCTCTGGACTATATCAGGAGCACAGTCAAGCGTGGGCTACCTTCTCTGGCTCCTCAGAAAGCTCCACAAAAAAGCACATTAAAATAGAGATAATTTCTGGGTTTTGCTTGATCGCTTCCAACAGTGATCACCAGGAGAAGCAATCTCTATGTCTATCCTGGTTCCTCCTGCAAGGCTTCTTTCTGCTCCGGAAGTCAATGAAGGCCTTAAGACCTAAAGAGTGACTGTAAGTCATGACGTGGCCTGGGTTCCACCTCTGGCTCCTGTCTCCAGTCCCCAGCAGTGGCCTGGTCTGGATGGAGACATAGAATGAGGCCTTTGTTGGAGTCTGCCACCACGTTTCACGGGGGCCTGTTTCCTTGTCACAGCATTTGAGTGAGGTCTGGCGTGCAGGCTCCTAGCCAGCTATTCAGAGAATATTATGTCTCCATTAGTTTAATCATATCTAAATCACTGGATAAACAGGAAGGCATCAGCATTCAAGGGTTTGATCCTGGTTTCTTTGTGAAGCTCCTCTAAAGCTGGTCCTGCTAATTGTTCCAAGAAGCCCCTGTCTGGGCTCCTTTTGCAAGAAGTGGCAAGGTTTTTTTTTTTTGTCTGAGAGCAGAGCTGGGCCAGGAGGTTGAGGAAATAAATAAAACAGGGCCCTTCCTTCCCACTGGAGCAGGGAGCAGGGAGCAGGCGCCTGGCTCCCTTGCTGCTGTGATAAGCCGCTTAGGGCTGATGATGATTTCTTGGGGCCCTGGGGCCCTAGGCTGAGAGCAGAGGTGCCAGCCCAGGTTTTCCCACAGAGGCTGGAACGGTATCCTCGGGCAGCACTTAGGTTTAGACATGGGCACCTGGCCATCGGGATATTGCATCAGCAGGGCCCACAGGTCAGTCATGCAGGCTGTGACAGAGCCAGCAAACTTTTGCAATCATAGCACCTCATGTCTCTTCAAAGCACTTATGTTCATTAGCTTCACTGACCCCATCGAGTCTTATAGACAGAAGAGCGTTTGTGGCCGTGATCTGCTGATAAGGAAATTAACTCTCACAAAGGTGAAGCCACTTGGTCAGAGTCAGGTGGATTGGTGGTGGCAGAGCTGAGAAGAAGTCCAAGCAAGGACTTGCTGTGTCAGATGGGGTGCCTTGCCCTCAGGATTCAGATGGATGGCCTAAGCCCCGTGCATTCCCTCTCCAGCACCAGGTACAGCCATGCCAACCTGCCTTGGTGCTCATGCAACCATGCTTGGCCTTCTACATGAGTGCTTGGGATTTGAACTCAGATCCTCATGCTTGCACAACAAGCCCTTTTCTGACTGAATTGTCTCCTCGGTCCCCTGCCCTCTGGATTTTGAAGTACCCAGTAACCCAGAGAGGCAGTTAGGACACAAGGGTTATATATAACCCTTTCTGTCCTCTCAAAAGTAGCTCTGCACTGTGGAAGCCGAGTTGAGCTTATTCATCACCATATGGTAAGTGTCTGGCCAGAAACGGGGGCCGCCAGCCCTAACGCGCAGTGACATTGGCCTGTATGTGGTTTAGTACACCAGGGACATGCTCCTGCTCAGCCCTGTCCCAGTCTGGATGCTGGGTGTGTGGGCACCAGGGCAGCCTGGTATCTCACTAGACCCTTCCTATGTGGCTGTTCATTTGTTTGTTTTTCCTCTGAGGGCTCCAGAGTTGGCAGGAAGCAGGCACTTTGTGGGCATGAGCTTAGCGTTTCCCTGTGCGAGGCCCCTCAGAAGCTGCTTACCACAAAGTCCTTTACTTCTGAGAATATTCAATGCTCTTTTCAGAGCCTTTAAGAGGCTTAACTGGACTAGTGAGGTGGAGAAAACATCTCTCAACTAGAACTGCCACCTCTGTAGGCATGTGACTACATGGGGGAGGGGTTGGTGGTGCCTACAAAGGGTCAGCTGATGCCAGCATCAGGAAGATCTCCTTCCCTCTGTCCCCCAACCTCAATAAGCTGTACAGAATGAATCCTGTGGCTTATGAAGAGGTCTGTAACTCATGCTGTTGATCTGGCCAGGCCCTTGCTGGCATGGGAATTAGGCCACGCCTCTCAGTGTTCAGAAGCATCACAGTAGCCTTCTGCTGATATGTAGTTGAGACGCAATATGGTGCACTGCCTCAGGCACACACTTCCACTAACACTGACAGGAAACCATCACCACACTGAGGAGGAGGCATCCACCGTGACTCTTCGGGCTTCTTATAATCCTCTCCTTTACCTATGAAATACGGAGAATGCAGGACAATGGTCTGAAGGCAGAATTGGAAGAAATACCAGCGAGGCTATTTATTCATAACAAATATATTCTCAGAATTGCTGTGATTATTTATCTGAAGCTTCCAAGTCAGTGAGGGTGAGAGAGGAGCAAATTAGAGGCGGGAAAGAGTGGCTTCTGCCAGGAAATCTTGTGGCAGACTTCCTGGTAGATGCAAGTGCACACACACAGGGATGCTGTGTGTGACCCGTTTTATCTCCCCTCTGGGTAGCCACTCCAGAAGGGGCATGCATACAGAGGCTGTAGCTCCTCGGGCTACATGTTGGACATGGTCTTAGTTACTTTTCCTGTGGTTATGACAAAGCACCCTGATGAAGCAACTTAAGAGAGAAAGGACTTATGTTGGCTCACAGTTCAAGGTTACAACAGTCCACTATGACGGTGAAGCCACAGCAGCAGAAGCTGGAGACAGCTGGTCACGTGGCACCCACAGGTAGGAAGCAGAGAGTGATGGAACCTGGTTCTTTCTCACGGTCTCCATTTATTCAACCCAGGATCTAAGTCCAGGCAGTGGTGGTGCTGCCCACGCCAACTAACGTACTCAACATAATCCCTCATAGGTATGACCCGAGGTTAAATAATCCCCCATAGGTGTTTCTGAAGCTCATCTGGATCCTGTAAATTGACAGTTAACATGGTCTTACAGAGCACAAGATCATGATCTGATAGGTCCTGGGTAGGGAGTCCTTGGTACCTGGGAATCTGGGCTCTTGGTAGTGGCAGATTTCACAGCCAATTCATGTTTCTGCTGTTTGTAGTGTGTGTGTTTGTGTGTGTGTGTGTGTGTGACTAATAGTGATGTGCTTTGATTTTGTACAGATGTGAACGAATGTGAGACTGAAAATCCCTGTGTTCAAACCTGCGTCAACACCTATGGCTCTTTCATCTGCCGCTGTGACCCAGGATATGAACTTGACGAAGATGGCATCCATTGCAGTGGTAATGGGATGGGCGTTTGAGCTGTCCACCTGTTTGGAGAGCTGGGGCTGGGACAAGGGACCCATCATAGATGTTTCCTCTCATTTCCTGGTGGTTTGTCTAGCTGGCGACATTTCCCAGTGTCATGGGGTCATAACCACCACAGAACAAAGATGAGTCACTTCCTGAGGCGTAGAGTTCAGTCTTACCTTCCTAGTCATCTGACCTTTAATGAAAAGTCAGTAAAGTCACCATCTGGATCAGGGATGCAGTCAGGGAGAGGGAGAACTCATCGAATTTGGTTGATGTGAGAGTTATCTTCCTTTCCCAGCACTAACCAAAGACCTGAAAATGGTCTAGATGCTGTTGTGTATAGAGGGCAGTGACCTAGGGATAATCGCTTTTGCCAATAGGTCAGGAGGACATTGAGTAAATAAATCATACATATGCGTGCATACACTTTGTATACTTTGGGAGTGTCATCAAATAGCCACAGCCCTGGCTCACAGCGAGCATGCAGCAAACAGGTCTTGAGTCAGTGAGTAAAGGCATGGCTGTTGAGTGATTTGTTTATAGAACGTAGATGTGGTAGTTTAGCTGACTTTAAAAAATTCCATCCAAGCCCAAGTTGGTATTATTCTTTGCTCGGGTTAGGTTCTTGAGTCTGTGGTAATTACCTTTTTAATTTCCTCCATGTCCCCCAAGAAAGTTAAATTCCTAAATAGTAAGAACTTGTTGAAATCAAGAAAGACATTTTAATTTATATTTAGTCTGTGACAGCCCATACAGGCCAGAGCCATGGGCTCGCTTGTCTGTCTCTGTCTGTCTGTCGGTTTCTGTTCTTTATACATGTTTACTAAAGTAAAATCATCCCACCAGTTTTAATGTCTTCTGTGATTGTAAATTAGCGCAGTCCACAGTAACAGCACTTCTGCAATTTTCAAAATAAAAGTAGGTGCGCTCTAGGTGTGCAAATGGGCCAGCAGAACGGAAAGAGTCCCAATCTTGGGTTTCACTGTTAAGGAAACCTACCAAGGCTGTGAATGAAACTTGGTTTCCCGGCTTCCCTTGGGACTGGAAGGTTCTAGGGACAGAATTCCCAGGAACAAATGGTTACCTCTCTCAGGGCCAGGGCCCTCAGAGTCACAGCAAGCAGTTACAGAGCTGCAGCCTGATTAAATACTGCCCTCCCCCCAGAAATAAAATACCCAAAGGCATGAAAGACCCTTTTCTTCCCAGGTTTCAATTCCCCTCATGGTACTCCTTAGGGAATCTGGGCCAAAGAACTAAGAGGTTCTTTGCATTATGGGATGGGATTAATACTTGCCCCAGAATTACCTGCCTTCCCATAGACATTTATTGACCACCGTCAGGGCATTGAAGTCGAGACTCCGGAGCTGGATAAGTCTGGGTTCAAACTCTGCCTCTGTTAGTTGGTCCTTTCTATGGCCAAGGGGCTTCCCAAACCTCAGTCAGTGTCCTCCTTGTTGGATAACTATCTTCATCAACTGGTCATAATGACCAGACGAATTGGTGTTTCCTTATGAATCTTCCCTAAGCGTTAGGTGCTTTGGGCTTCATGAGGAACTCAATTCATTCTAGTTTGCCAGGATTTACTTTTTCGACTCTAACTGGCCTGCATTTCCTCCATGGTCGCTAGATACTGCCTTCTACTAATTTCAATGGGAGCTCTGGCTCTAGCAGGCCTTGTAGGGAGCTAGAAGTGGCCTAGGGGATTTGTTTTGTGCACTTTCCCGAGATACTGGGGCACTATTGCTCTTAGCTGGCTCTCAAAGCTGGGGCAGCCCCCTCTACCAAACCTAACAAACTTTGTCCCCTTGTCCTTTGGGGATCTGCTAAGCCGTGCTAATCCTACGAGTGTGATGAGATTTCACAGGGAAGAATGAAAATAGCCTAGTGCGTGCTCCCTGCCAGACGCCTGGCTTCTATTTAGCCTCTGCAGCAGAGGGCGAAGCCACAGCCCTTTGTGGGAGGAAAAAAACTTTCTGGGATTTCTGGAGTTGCAGATACTAAGACAAATCAGAGTGTAATGAGTTGGGGACCCTCCTTCACCCAGTAGGAGGCAGGGTGGGCTTGGAATTAACTTGCCTGGGGTATCTCTCCCACGTTGGTCCTCCCTGATCTGGTGATTTTAGGGCATGCTACCTCATCGTGCTCACCAGAGTAGCACTGAGATGCCATGCTCAGAGCTGTGATGTCCTAGTTCAGCATTTCATCTAAGAGCTTGCTCTGCTTGCCTAAGCTCCATGAGCTTCTTTCTTTCTTTTTTTTTTTTTTTTAATTTAAATTTTAATTTTAAAAATTCAGATAGTCATAGTACCTTCTTCTTAGGGTTGAAGTGGGATTATAGATGCGATATGTCAAACATTCAACATGGTAGTTGACACCCATTAGGCCTCAGGAACTGATAGATATCACTACTAATATCTAGTAAAGAAACTACTGGACACTGTAAACTACACACACACACACACACACACACACACACACACACACACACACACACACGCACGCACACACACAAAGGATGATATTTTGCCCTGATGGGCTGGGGCCAGAGTCCCCTGGTTTTTCTGTAAAGCTGGTGGAGGTTTGGATAAGACTGAAGAATGCTAACTCCAGTTAGGAGGCGTATTCTAAGTCCACTGACTCTTCACCCACGGCCAGGAGACAGCTCAGAGAGATTGGGAGAGGCTCCTTTCTTGGATTCAGAAAGCATTAGCTATGTGACGCATGGATTCTGCAAAGACACAGCAGCAGCCTCCTTCATGCCTTCACCCTCTCTGGGCGATCTGAGCCACCAGTGGTCTGTAAGTTACAAAGCAATCCGAGGACACCTCACACGGGGAAACCAGGGAGAGCGAGTTTTCGGGAAACAACAAATGCAAGAAAAACATGTTTTCTTTGGCATGCCTGTCGAATGAGGCGCAAACGGGGCCTGCATTGCCAAACTCTGTGTGCGATGAAGGGTTGGCTTTACTGGAATGTCTGCTCCTGTGTCAGCTGCCAAGGTCTATGCAGACTAATGGCAGTATTGCTGGGACAGTGCCGCCCCCAGCCTTCCTGTGCAGTATGGTTCTAGGCTGGCTAGAGATTGCTGTATCTCGTGTCCTAGGGGACATCTGAGGCATTGTCCCTGTGCTGCTACTTGCCACCCCAATAGAGCTAACCAAATGTCAATGGGTGATCTCATAGGGATCAGTAGATGTGATGAAGAACTGCATTGAAAACCTCATAGTATTGAAGTCATTGTCTCTTAGGAAAGAGTGAGCACTGGACATAGTCTGTGAAAATTCACACCAGCTATACCTTGTCACTCTCAGATATGGATGAGTGCAGCTTCTCCGAGTTCCTCTGTCAACACGAGTGTGTGAACCAGCCGGGCTCATACTTCTGCTCATGCCCTCCAGGCTACGTCCTATTGGAGGACAACCGGAGCTGCCAGGGTAAGCTGCCCAGAGGCACTGCATGGGGCTGACTCAGCTGGGCATCTGGGTGTCTTCTCCTGCGGAATCTTGTTGCTTCAGGAAGATGGCAGGGTTGGATGTGGTGGGGCCTCGTAGCTCTGGCCAGGGTGTCTGAATGGCTAACCCACCCTCTGGCCAGGACATGGGCTACTTATGTCTATAGTGAACTCTGTAGAGGCAGATGGCACTTTCTGAGGGCAGGTTTCAGTCTTGTCAGGCAGATAGATCTCTGAAACCCCAATAATGGTTACTTGGGACCTAACCAAGGCTTCTTGTAGCTAGGCTCCACTGAGGGATCAGTTTTGGCTCTCTCATGTTGCCTTGAAGGCAGCTTGTCCAGCTGCCTTCTATGACTCTCTAGAGATTGAATGCTGGGGGACCTCAGGTACCAAATGCTAGATCCCTCACAGAGTTCAGACCCTGAATATGAAAAGGCTAAGTCCTCTCCAGATGGGTATCCCTACACTACGGCTACTGGAAGGCTTGCAGAATGACCGCCCTATTATTAACCTTATCCCAATACCAAGCAATGGTGGCACTGGACATTAGAAATGTTACCTGAATTACTATAAACACGAGCCATCTGACTTACCTCATCTAGTCGTCACATTAAAGATAATAAAGACAAACAGATACAGTTACTTTTAATGCTATATTTTTTTTAAAGCAATAGGTCCAAACATTTTAGAGTTTTAATATATACTTAATATAAAGTCACTGATAAAACACTATAAATCTTTTTTTTTTTTTTTTTTTTTTTACTAAATCATAAAGATCTGGTGTCTACTTCCTGTTGCAAGAACATCTCAGTTTTCACTACCCACATTCTGAGTGTCCAATGACTGTGCAGAGCCGATGGCTGCCATGTTTGATAATATGATGCAGGGTGGCTCTCACCCTCATCTCACCCCCAGGGATAACACCATGTTTCTTCTCTGCCCTGCATTTCAGATATCAATGAATGTGAGCACCGAAACCACACGTGCACCCCGCTGCAGACTTGCTACAATCTACAAGGGGGCTTCAAATGTATTGACCCCACCCGCTGTGAAGAGCCTTATCTGCTGCTTAGCGATAAGTACGTCAAGGCTGGTCCTTGGGAAGTGGAAGGAGGAATGGACCTGGCTCAGGAGGCTGTCAGGATCTTACAAAGGCGGTTTTTCTGAGCTAAGGAGTCCAGAGATCTGGCCTGCTCCCTCCTTTATGCCCTCTATTGCTACTCCCATGCATGCCAGAGAGATAGGAAGACTATCTAGAAAGCTACCCGGAAGAGAGAGGCAGAGCTGATGAATCTGATTCTCCTACCAACGTACATTCTAGGTACACAAGGTCTTTTAGACATGAGCTTCTCAACCGTGGCACACAGAGCCTCCCTGGATGGTCTTGTTAGTGCATGCAGGCTCAGACGCAGGAGTGTAGTGCCAAGAGAGGGCTGTGGTTTTGCCTTTCTGGCAAGCCTCGAGTGAAATGAAGCTATCTTGACCAGGGGCTGCTGTGGGTGCTAAACTGTTGGGAGAATTCTGGAATCTTCAATGCCCAAGGGTAACTAGCTTGCTGAAGTCAAGGTTCTGAAGTCCTATAGGCAGACCAACTATGAAATCGCCACATGGCTGATAATAACAGTGAGAAGATGGCTTCGAGCAAAGGATGGCACTGGGGTGTGTTTCTGTGTTTCCTTTCTTTCCCTTTACCTCCCACCGCCCCCACCCCACTCACACCCCCTGCTGGTCCATCTCGGTATCTCCTCCTGAACGTACATGCACAGCATATAGCACACACATACACATCTGCCTTTTTCTCCTCAGCTACATGCCCCCCTCCCCCCCAGCAACTGCAAACCCTCACAGTGGAGATGAAGGACTGGGTCAGCCATCCCATTCTTCTCTCAAAAGAGGATTCAGCCTTACCAAGGTGATTCCTGCTGTGATTTAAAAAAAAAAAAAAAAAAAAAAGGACAAAGGAAGAGTATGAGGTCAGAACTGGGGGCTCTTTCGGAGGCATTGTCACTTGTAACCCATGAGCTGTGCCTCCAAGAAGTTCTTTAGAACAGGGACCTTCCAGTTTCTGGTTCCAAATCCCCAAGTAGCCCAGCAGAGCTTAGGCTGCTTTCCGTGCTTGGGTCCCTCTGGGTTTGTCACGCCAGCAACTGATCCTGTCCAACTGGAAGCCCTGAGTGGATGTTACCGGTGAAGCCTGTCCTGAAACAGCTTGGTAACTTCCTCCTTCTAAGGCCCATGTGATGGCCACCCTGTTTCAGCTCCAGGCCTGCTCTGGAATCACGTGCTCCTGCCAGCTGGAACAGGGCTTGCTCTCTACCTTGACCAACACCCAGCCGGCCCAGCCTCCCAGCCTTTGTGCACTTCCTGCCAGATGGAAGGCATTTCTTCCGTCTCCATCTGGCCAGACCCACCCCATCTTTCAGATCTCTGCTCAGCGCCCCTCTCCCAGCTGTTCCTGAGCCTCTTCAGCTGGGAGCCATCACTCTCTCTATCTCTCTCTCTCGATTTTCTTTTAGGAAACAATTATTTTCTCTCTGACATGTGACATTTTAATGTGATTGTTTTGGCACCAGGGATATTTTGACTTGGCTGTTGTGATGCAGCCTTAACAAAATGATACTTTGGTGATTCTTTGTAGCCTTCTGCTTTGTTAACTATTAGTGGTGTCCCTATTCTGTGCTAGGTGTTGTGGCTTTGCTCTTGTGGAGCTTAACGCTGTGTAGGAGAGGACACAGTAAAGAAACTGCCAACATGACCGCTCCATTAGAAGGAATGTTTTTTTTTGTTTTGTTTTGTTTTTTTTTTTAATTGTGAACAAGAGGCAGAAAATACCCAGAGACATCTGGAAGACCCCAGAACAGAGAGAAGAAAGAAACAGATTGGGCATGGCCAGGACTAGGGAAGCCAGAGAGTGGGAAAAAATAGTGGTGAGATAGTAAGAGCTAGTGAAAGGAGCAGGAAAAAGTGTGAGAGAATGTGAGAAAGCCTAGCACGGGGTGGACAGATCATTCAAAGAAAAAGTAGCTGCAGGGAGGGACTGAAAACCTGTTCCACAAGTTCCTGAGGAACACTGGCTCTTATCTAACCACCCGCAAGCCTTCCATGACCCAGCTTGAGCTCATTTCTGCCTATATGGACTTCCTGAGACCCACCGAAAGTGTAGAAGAGGAGAAAGACAGAAAAAAAATTGGCATATAAGCGAAAACATAAATGATAGAGTGGGTAAGGAATTTCTAGAAAAAAGAAAGAGGAAGTTGGACCTGTTCTGGGAATCTAAAGGCCTCGCTGAGAAAATGACCTTTGGATAGGGCAGGAAGTTGATTTGATATTAACTAAACAAGAGGCTGGAAGGGCAGAGGAACAGCAGGTGTGAGGGCAGTTGAGGCTGTAGGAACCACAAGAAGTTGAGCTCTTTCCCCATAGAAAGTGTCAAGAACAGCAGCCTGAGAAAGCTGGGGACAGGGAGGACAAACCCAGAAGGCTCACAGAGCCAGCCCATAGAGGCTAAAACTTGAATTCAGTTTTCATCCGGGCTTCACTAAGACCACTGAAGAGTGTGTAGGGGGCAGATGCAATCTGACTTAGTTTGACAAAGGATAGTCTGTTAGGAGGCCATCAGAGAGGTCCAGGTGAGAGAGGAGATATGGGACAGAGGGGCCAGCACTGAGGGGGTCAACGTTGTTGCTTTTAGGTCAGTGTTCCCTAATGTCCAGTCTACCTGCCAAGGTTGTCAGCTTTACTTCCAAACTAAATCCTAAGTCCAGATGCTTCTTTGTACCTGCCTACCTCCTGATGTGAATTCTGCTCCATAAGGGGACTCTCATGGAAAAGACATGGCTAAGCCAGCAGGTGTCTCTAACAGGCATTCCTTGGCAACAGATGGCTTTCTGTTAGGTTACGTTAGTCCTAGAGTTTGAAAGTATCTGCTTTGTATTAGAAATATTTGTGTTTAAATATTTGTTATTTCTCCTATCAGAAGGTGCATTGCTTGAGGGCATGATGTTACTTAATATGGAATTTCTGAAGTGCCCAGTGAGTTCCGAGCTCTTGTATATTGAATAAAAAGGTTTAATTATAGTTCACACATACTGAGCTGAGTGTAAAAGAGATGTAAAGTATCCCTGAGAACCATCAGTCTAAAATAATTTTTATTTTAAAATATTCTTTAAAATTTTAAATGTGTATGGGTATTTTGCCTACATATATATCTAGCTACCTTATGCATGTCTGATACCTGAAGAGGCAAGAAGAGAGCATCACATCACCCTGGGAATGGAGATATAGACACCCGTGAGCCGCCACATCTGGCAGTGGAGTGCAGATAGTTGGGAGCTGCCATGAGGGTGCTGGGAATTGAACCCGGGTCCTCTGGAAGAGCAACTAGTCTACTTAACTGCCGAAGCATCTCTCCAGCCTCCACTTTTAAATATTACTAATGAGTGTCCTTGACTGGGACATGACGGTTGTATAAGCATCATCACATGTCTAAATACACGACACATGTGAAGTATACAGGAGAAAATTTCTGACGGTCAGAGAGCCAACCAAATCCTTCAGTAGCCAGAATATCTGATGCCAGGGAACGCGACTGTCTAGGAAACAGATCTCACCAACATCCTAGAGAGCCTTCAGATTAGAACTGGAAGCAGAGATGTTTTGTAGTCAATCCACCTTATGGTAAGAATGACTTGGATTTGTTTTAAACTGAGGGAGTAAGCACAACGAATGCCTGGACAGGGTGTACCGAGCACTCACATGATTTCTCTCCTCCCAGCCGCTGTATGTGTCCCGCTGAGAACCCTGGCTGTAGAGACCAGCCGTTCACCATCCTGTTTCGGGACATGGATGTGGTATCAGGACGCTCGGTTCCTGCCGACATCTTCCAGATGCAAGCAACAACCCGCTACCCTGGTGCCTATTACATTTTCCAGATCAAATCTGGCAACGAGGGCCGAGAGTTCTATATGCGGGTAAGAGGGAGAGTGAACTGTGGCTGCCGTATTTAACAATGGCCACCATCTTTAACAAAGGCCGCTGTCTTCTTGTGTGTGTAGTACATGTATGTCTGTATGTTTTTTCACACACATGTCTAGGCCGGAGGTCAATGGTGACTGCCTTCAGTCTATTGCTCGCCTCCTTCTTTCTCTAGCACTCCCTACCTGCTGGTTTCTACCTCTAATAACAGCCTTGTGTGGTCTAGTCTATAATCGTGCTTCATGGGAAAATGTAAGAATAAGCTCAGGTGGGAAGTGTGGAAGGAAGGGAGGGGGTGGGAGGCCAGTGCTCTAGGACTCACTTCTGTCGCATTCTGCATGGTCTTCTGAGAGGTGTGTTTCCTTCATGTGTCTCAGGAGCCTCCTCTGTGAAATGAGGAGTTGGGCCATGGCACAGTCTTAGTTTCAAAACTGTGGAAGAGACCCCACCCTTTTCCTTACGCATCCATTCATTTACTGACTTGGCAAGTATAGTATATACCTATCATGCATGTTTAGAGGATGAGACTACAGCATTAAAAACCAAAACCAACCAACCAAACAAACCCAACCCACTCCAAATCGCCACTGTCATAGTACTTACATGCCAATAAAAAAGAAAACAAAGTATAGTTCTCAGGTGTGGACTCTACTGACTTTGCCTACACAGCAGGAATTGGCACCCTTAAAGTCTAAACTAAGTAAAATGAAATAAGAATGTCTTTCCTGGCAGTTGTCCCATTTCAAGTACTGTTTGGCACCTGTAGCCATAACATGGAATAGCTCAGATACGGAACACTGTAGAAAGCTTGAAAATAGTATAGCACACATCCTAAAATGTGTTTACTTCTTAAAATAAGTTATGTGCTTTTAATACCATGTGGAGGAATGCTGAGTGAATGTATCAACCGTCAATAAAGCACTGTTTAGCCAATCAGCTGGGCAGAAGGACAGGAAGGGGAAGGCGGGACTTCCTGGAGGGGGAGGAGAAAAGTTCGATGGTTGGGAGAGGAGGGAGGAGGGGGAGAGTTGATGAGGCATGGGAGAGAAATGGCCCTAGGATCATCAGAGTGGCAAGTGCTTGGGGTATAAGTATGCTATGAGGTTTAGAGTGGTTTGTTTAGTTTACAGGTAGATTTGTATCAGTTTAGATTTCTGCCCAGCGTAGAGCTGACGGACTAAGCTTCAGTCTCCCTGTGTCAGTTATTGTGTAGACCAAACAATACAAATTTAATGTGACAATACCATGCCATGCATATACCTTAAGTACCATGTTATGTATATGACTGGACTTCTCATCTCTTCTATTCCTGGAGGGATCCACCTCCTTTCAGACACTGATCTGGAACTATCTTTATCTGTTGTAGCATGCATGTAGCCTCTTGTCCTGGGAGAAGGTTCTAGAGCTTCATCTCCAAAGGACCTACTTCAGATGGTAAAGCCAGAGCATTATGTGCCTGAGGTCTTAGTGCTAGGAGGTAGAGACAGGTATCCCTGGAACCTACTGGCCAGCTAGCCTAGCTGAATTGGTGAGCTTTTGGCTCCATGAGAGACTCTATCTCAAAAAAGAAGTGGAGCCAGGCATGGCAGCACATACCTTTAGTCCCAGCACTCAGATTGCAGGGAAACAGCAGGTGAATCTCTGTGAGTTTGGGCTAGCCTGGTCTACATAGCAAGATCCCAGATCAGCCAGGCATGTAGTGAGATGTTGTCTCCGGGGGAGGGGAAAGGTAGAGAGTGATTAAGAAAGAAAAAGACAATTGATGTTGACCTCTGGTTTTACATGCATGTACACACATATGCATAGCACATACATGTACATGAGCACATATACACAAAAACATGTATACACACACACACACACACACACACACACACACACACACACACACACACACACACACACCAGTTAGGATATTCCCCTCTGTGGCTGTTGTAGCAAGTGGTTCAAAACCTGGTGGCTTAAGACAACAGAAATATTTTTCTTCATACTTTTGGAAACCAAAATGTCTGAAATTCTTTCTGCATCTACACCAAAGCGTTGTAGGGCTGTATATCCCATGTGAAGAGGAGAAGCATCTCCTGTGTCTTCTACATGACTACTACATGTCCTGTGTCTCAGCTAGGGTTTCTCTTGCTGTGATAAAGCACCATGACCAAAGCAAGTTGGCGTGGGGAAGGGTTTATTTGGCTTAACTTCCACATTATAGTCATTATTGGAGGAAGTCAGAACAGGAACTCAAACAAAGCAGGAGCCTAAAGACAGGGGCTGATGGAGAAGTCACAGAGGGGTACTGCTTATGGCTCACTCCTAATGGCTTTCTCAGCTGCTTTTTTTTTTTTTTTTTATAGAACCCAGGACCACCAGTCTAGGGATGGTGCCACCCATACTGAGCTTGCCTCTCTCTCCATAAATCACCAGTTAAGAAAATGCCCTATGTGTTTGCCTACAGCCCATCTTACGGAGGCACTTTCTCTCTGAAGCTCCCTTCTCTCCAATGATTCTTGCTTGTGTCAAGTTGACATCGAGCTAGCCAGCACATCCTCACCGTGGCCCACATCACTTCAGCTTCACTTACTCGTTTTCATTCTTGCCTACTCTTTTGCACACGGAAGAGTGCATGTTCTCTGCTGTGCTCTTACAGAGACTCTTGTGATTTGGCTTAGGAACAGCTATTTCCCTGGGTGCAAACTATGTCATCTTCAAAACTCTCTCTCTCTCTCTCTCTCTCTCTCTCTCTCTCTCTCTCTCTCTCTCTCTCTCTTTTTTCCTATAATATTTACATTTTTCCAGGATTGGGACCTCACTGCCTTTAGTGTCACAATTTGGCCTACTGAACCCAGGAGGCTGTAAATGAACCTCTAGAGTCACCATAGGGAGTTGTACTCAGAAAGATAGGCCTATAGATGTTTTACACACTTGACCTGACACCCATCCAAGGGTCTATGAGATAGCCCTATCTCTGAATTTCATGCCCCATCCCCATCCCTTGACAAGATCTTTCAATTCTTTCCTCTGGGGCTGTCAATCTCAAGGACTAGTATATTCTTACTAACGTTATCCACTATTAGTGCTATCCTAAGGGAATCAGGTCATGTGTGACTATCTGACTTGTGGAGCTGGTTTGGAGCTGTCTCAGAAGTGTGTGTGTGTGTGTGTGTGTGTGTGTGTGTGTGTGTGTGTGTGTGTCAGGGTGGGGTGGGGGGAGCTTACCCTCAAGGTAAGCCCAACCCCCCAGTGTCCTTCATCTAGAGACAGGAGTCCTAGTCCTGGGGTAAAGAGATCCCTCCCCCTTTAGGGACTTAAGACTCCATCATTGGTTCTGCTTGTCTCATTTTCACCTCCAACCCCAACCGGGTCAGGAGCTCTGTAGTGGCCACCTTTTTCTAGGCAACAGGTCACTCGTTTGAACAGCACCCACTAACCCTCCCCCCAGCCCCACCCCTGCCGCAGGCCTCCCTCCCACAGTCACTCTGGTGGCCAGCCTGAGAGGTGCCCAGGAATGAATGGTAGGAAAAGGAGATTGCCCTGTAGGTAGAATAGACAGGAGGGAGACTCCATCCTTCCATTCCTTAGAACTTCAGCTGGGCCCAGGCTGTGCACCAGCTAAGGAACACCGGACACCAAGCTCAAAGCTGCATGCAGTTTGCATCTCTCCAAGAAGACAGAGAAGGGCCTGCAAGCATTATCATTTGTATTCAGAAAAGACATAAAGGCAACAAAGGGACCTAGGCCTGCCATAAAATATGATCAAAGGGACTCAGGGATGGGGGAGGTAGCCAAGGTCCCTAAGACTGAGCCTGGGACCAAAACAAAGGCTTGGGGTGAGACTTGGGGGGAAGGCATGGCGGTTGAGAACAGGACACAGGGACTGGTGGAATAAATGGGCTCCTGAACACAAGGCTGTCCAGAGCTCAGGACCCTCCCAGGAGGCCACTCACCTGTGTTTGTTATGGCCAGGCTAAGCCCTGTTCCTTGGTCTTCTCTGGTTTTTCCCAGCCCTGAGATTGATCTTGGGCATGCTATCTAACTGCTCCTCAGTCTCAATTTCCTGATCTCTAGAGAAGATCCTAATGTTATTTGCTTTTGGATTAGCTGCAGAGTCATCCACTTAGCACAGCATCTGGGACACGGAATGACTGTGCGCAGGGCCGAAGGGCAGGAAACTGTCAGCCTCTTTGCCCGTTCTCTTCACTGCTGCCTCAAACCTGTGGACACCTAGGTGATATCTCAGCCTGCTCTGGAAAGACTCCAGGAACATACCTTGATGGCTGTCCTACTGTCTCATTCTCTTTAGCCCAACGCCTCATGACTGACACAGAAACCACAACCTCCAGTCTCCTTCAGTGTCAAGTTTCTGCCTGACCCTGGTACAGCCATCCATATAGTCATTTCCTTACCCGCCCACCTAGGCTAGCACTGCATTCTGGACTCTCCAGGGTTAGAGGTATAGATTGGTCAAAGGGTGAGGTGAACACAGACTCCATATTTTCATCACCGTAGCCAGGAGTCATGTCCCTTTCTGGGGCAGACACTCAAATTCTTGCTACATCATGTTGTTGTTTTCCACCTAGGGGTGTCCCACTGACCATTTCCCTGTGTGGGCAGTAAGATCTCCGGTTGGCTACTTGCCCCATCAAGCCTCTCTTTCTGGCAATATGATCCACACAGACTTTAAGTGGTGAGGCTGGCGGGTTGCCCCGCGACCTACCAGGCAGTCCTTACTCAGGACTTGCACATTCCTCTTTGGAATGCAGAGTATTTGGACTTACTCTTTGGATGTAGGGTCTCAGAAGAGCTTCTTGTAGAAAGAGAAAGCATTCAATAAGTATAATTATTATATAGACATTGCTGTTCCCACTGCTACTGTGACTGCAGTTGTAAGGAAGTCGCTACCTCCCAGAGCTTGGAGAAGTTGGGAATGCTACCCAGGGGCCTGGAGCATCAGGTAGCCATTCAGGCTCTCCCATACTGAGGATTATTGGTTGTTATAAGAAGCATTTGGGAGCAGCATTGCTTCAGTCAGCCGACAAGCTGTACACTCCTCCAATGACACATGCACACACACATATGCATACTTGCTTACAGGTGTACACACACACACACACACACACACACACACACACACAGGGATGCACGCACATGCATCTCCATAGGCATAGCCTCTGGGGCCCTGTTAGCAGTCTGTCAAGAGCTGAACCTTGGATGGAAACCTGTATTGTCGCTGGGGGCTTGAAGGTGCAGAAGAAACAGAAGGATTATAGGGTTTAGCCTGTGCCAGATCATGCCTAGTCCGTTGTAATAGATAGCAGGTGGGCTGTCTGCAGCTCACTCTGGGTCAATCCCACTCTCTCTCTTCAGTCACTCACTCATGTTCTTCTTGCACCTTCTTCACTTATGTGCAGATATGAGTCAGGCACTGAATTCAGACATACATAGGATATGGCTTCTGCCCAAGAATACACTCTGAAGTGGACACGAGGGACAAACTAATGAAGCCAAATACATGCCATGCAATGGTGGGAAATGGAGAGGTGGAGAGCCTGCTGATTGGAAACTAGCCTTTTAGCTTCAGATACCCTAGCATTGCACTGGTCTTATGACCTTATGGCACACAAGGCTCCTAGCTCTTAACACTCTGGTCCCAGAGGCAGTGTAGGACAAAAGTTGTAGCCAAACGACTGGCATCATATAAGCATCATTTTGGGGTGTGTGAGATCTTGGGGATCAAACCCAGGGCTTCATACACACTAAGCAAGTGCCCCCTCTATTGAGACACATCCCCAGCCTTATCACCATTGTTTTGAATCGGGGGTCACCAAAGCCATCAAATGACCAGGAGTCTTAGGGCAGGTGTTTTAGTACTGCCCTAAAATCTGAATTTGGTGGGCAGGCAGTCGCCTTCAGATATAGCAGGCATTTGAGCACTCACAGGTGCTGTGGGCAAGCCTTTTGCAGGGTGCAATTGCTTTGGCTTTGCCAGTCTGCACTCGATGACTTCCAAGGCTACTTGCAGATGGGAGGGCCCGGCCCTATTTCATACCTTCAAGACATTGTTTGAAAGTTTAGCTTGACAACTTCCCATTGGTCCACTCCCCATTCGGACACACACCTCCCCGGCAAATCATTCCCACAGGCATTTTCAGGTCAAGGTCCTTAACAACCGTGGCCTTTGTTGAAACAGTGAAACCTGACAAAATGAATGCCCATGTGGATGTCGTGCCATTTCCCTGCATGGCCATTCCTGCTGAAGTCTTGGCCCTGGGCTCTGGGGTTTTGAAAGGGCCGAGAAGGAAGTCTGAGAGATCCTCTGCACAAGGAGGTACATATTACGTGGATGCTGACGGGGACACCAAGAAGTCAGTGGCAGGAGGAAATTGCGTGGCTGTAACTGCTGATAGTCTGATGGACAAGGCAGGCTTAGTGCCTGGCCCACACTTGTCTGCCAGCCCCGCCTCTGTCATACCCGTGACCACTCTTGGAGGAGGGGCCAAACCTTAGGATTAGCCCTCCCTTTATGGAGACAAAGTAAATGCCTACTGAGCCTTTAACTGGGCCAAGTTCCTTGATTTCATGGAGCTTGCTCCTTTCCTTTTCTGGGTACTGCAGCTTCTAGGAAGTGATTATGCAGCCCGCCCATGTTTTCCCTCGTGCTATTTCCTCTGCAGACACCTTGTATCTGTCTATTGCATTGGCTCTGGGCACCTTTATTTAAGGCATGACAAGGGAGAAGACCCAAAGCCCATAGTCTCTTCTGATAATTGTTGAATAATGAGAAGGGGCTGAGGTTTGCAGCCAGGCAGAAAGCCCAAATGGAAGTCCCCAGCTCTACCCCTGCATGGCCCCAATCATGTAACTCATTAGGAATAATGAGATGTAACTTTAGGATAGTCCTTACAGAGGGCAGCTGCCCCCCCCCCCCCCCCCCCCAGGATCTGGTTGCGTTTAGGTCAGCGCTTTCCAATTGTCATGTGCCTGCCAATCACCTGGGATTCTGTTAAGCTACAGACTATGGCTCAGTAGATCTTGGATGGAGCCTGAGAGTCCACATTTCTAAGCAGTGGCACCATGCTGTGTTCTAGGGATGCAGAGATGGACCAAGGCCACAACATACACAATCATATACAGAGACACATTCTTTCTCTCAGTGTATAGTAATAATTCTTTCTCTCATGTGTAGTGAAAGGCCCTGTGGCAGAGTCTCATCTAGACTGGGGAGTCAGAGAAGGCCTGTCTTAGAAAAGGACCTTTTGGGTGAGATCTGCCAGGTAAAGAGTAGGTAAATCTGAGAAAGAGTTCAGCATCACTGAGGCGCCCAGGTGACTTTGGCTTCACTGACGCAGGCTAGACAGCATCCTTGTTCAGGCTGCTGTGCCACCAGCCACTCCTTTTGCTAACATCATATACATTCTAACTAGTGCCCCGTGGTTCTGTCCGCAGCAAACAGGGCCTATCAGTGCCACCCTGGTGATGACACGCCCCATCAAAGGGCCCCGAGACATCCAGCTGGACTTGGAGATGATCACCGTCAACACCGTCATCAACTTCAGAGGCAGCTCCGTGATCCGACTGCGGATATATGTGTCGCAGTATCCGTTCTAAGCCTTGGATAAGGCCTCTGACACTGCTTTTCACCAGCACCAAGGGACAGGAGGACAGAGGAAACCAGCAAGAATGAGAGCAAGACAGACTTTGAGGCTTTCCTGCTGCACATCTCCCTGGGGCATCAGCCCAGCATCCTGACCCCTACCTGTACCACTGTAGACGGTCACTCTGAAGGACATCCTGTCCCCAGTTCCCACGATGCAGTTACCCAAAAGTATTCTCCTTGGCCCCTGATGCGAGGTTGCCAGTGACTCTTCAGGTCCTTCCATTTATTTTCATCTTCTTTTCAAAGACAATAGATTAGGTTTGCTGGGGGTATAAGTCTTTGTTCAAAGACTGAGCGGCTTGTTCTTGCCTCTTCCTCCTCTTCCTCCATCTCTTGTTGCATTGCTGCTTTGCAAAAGTCCCCATGAGCTCATGAGGGATGCTGGGTATAGTTAGTTTGCTTCTTGCATGTGCTGAGAAGGTTATGGAAACACACCACAGCAGGATCTAAGGTTTTTTTGTTTTTTTGTTTTTTAAAAAGAGTCTATTTTAAAACCATGTCTAGTATTTTCAGCATAAAGGAAGTTTTAGTTGTCCTTAAAATTTGTATGACTGTTTAACCTCTACTTGTTCATTTTGAGTTTTTAAAGTGGTAGAATTCCTTCAAAAGGCCTCAGATACATGTTATATCCAGTCTTTCCAATGCCAGCCTTTCCCTCCATCTTAGTCCAGTTTTTATGAAGACCCCCTTCATGCTCTCTTAAGAGTTTTTACCCAGTCGGGTTGGAAGACAGAGGTATCCAGACTGATTAAATATTTGAAGAAAGCTTCTGTTTGGTTGATTTTGATCCCATGGATAATTTAGTGGTTGGGGTGGTTGGTTTTTAGTCTGTGCAGTGGCTTGGGAAGCTCTCTGAGGGATTGAAATGTCCTCCATAACTGAACAAAGATAGCAAAAGATGGGGGACCATGAAGTGAGGATGGTGGAGAAGTGAAAGTCATCCTCAACCTCAAGCTTTCTCATAGCTGTTCTCTTAGGTGATCAGTTGTGGGCACTCTCCACAGGCAGAGGGCAGAGGGCAGAGGGCAGAGGGCAGAGGGCAGAGGGCAGAGGGCAGAGGGCAGAGGGCAGAGGGCAGAGGGCAGAGGGCTGAGGGCAGAATGTATTCAAATCCCTGCAACCAGTGAGTGGCCTTTGACCCTGTGGAGAAGGAAATCTGATTAGGAAGGACTCATCTCTAGAAATTGATGTTATTGGCCTTGGGCAGGTTGTTAAAAGAGGGATAATAGCAGAGTTGATGATGCATTGTCAGAGACACTGGTATTGCCCAAGTGCTGGCTGTGCTGCCCTCAGCACCTGTGCAGTTTCCTCCAGAACTTTTCATCTTGTCATCCCTTTGCTGATCAGGAGCTCTGGATTTTTCCCAGGCAGAGGCAAAGAGCACAAGTTACAGAGAAGAGACCAGATTAGATGGCTTCCCTCACAGTCAGTCCCAGGAATGCATAGGAGGCAGCAGAAGGAGAAAAATGTGCTCCTTGAGACTCAAAGATGGAGCTGTAGGACCAGGCTGTGGAGGTTCCTATCCCACCCCTTGCTTCCAGGATACCCAGATCTGTACCCTGGACCTTAAGGTTAGTAGGCAATAGATTATTTGTATGTATGTGTGTGTGTGTGTGTGTGTGTGTGTGTGTGTGTGTGTGTGTTGTTTGTAGGCATAGACTGTTTCTTGTTTTGTTGTCTTTGTTTTTGCTTGTTTTTTTTTTTTTTTTTGAGAAAGGATCTTACTATGTAGCCCTGGTTGGACACAAACTCACTAGGTAGTGTAGGTTGGCCTCCGCTAACAAAGATCTGTTTTCATTTATGTCCTAGTGCTGGGATTAAAGGCACACACCACCACCAAAGGCACAGGCTCTCAGATTCTTCAGCAGAGGCAAAAAGGATGGCCAGTCACAGCTGAGCATCCCCAGCCTATCTTCTCACTCCCACAAAACCGTTCTGCTTCTTCTTCTTTTTTTTTTTTTCCTTAGTAAAACAGTCCATTCCAAACCATGTCCAACAATGAGCCTTCTGGCAGGCTCAGGGAGCATTAATAACACCCACCCAAGCGTCATAAAGGTTTCAGTTCGGAAGCTGGGAGAAAAAGACAGGTTCCTCCAGCTAGGCTCTCTGCAGAGCAAAGCACTCCTCAGTTCAGGCACCCTGGTTGTGAGGAGGCTTAGGAACGGGGGTGGGGCAGAGTAGAGATGTCGAGTGTGGACACTGACTGAGCAACCATTGACCCAGGCTCAGTACAGCATGGGCTAATTTCTTCCCATGACACACAGGCTGAGAAGCTTTGGCTCTCGTCCTTTCTGAAGCTGTTGGTTTCCAAGGTGTACTGTATATTTCAGACTATAAGATGCACCTGACCATAAGATGCATCCAGTTTTTAAAGCAATAAAACAAGTAAAACAATATAAACAGCAATTGAATCATAAGGTGCACCTTAATCCCCCCCCCCCCACACACACACTTTGGGGTGGGGGTCGGGGTGAAGTGCGTCTTATGGTCTGAAAAATATGGTACATTTGGAAGCAGACTCAAATCCCTAGGACTTACCTTTTAGTGGCTTCCTGCTTTTAAGAAAAAAGGCACCAGGAGGCTTCGCAAAAGCAGGCTCAGAGGGCCCCTTGGTCCTTGGATTGCTCTTTCAAAACATCACTGATGAGTTCAATTTAAATGAATAAGAAGCACATGTGATCAATTTAATTAAAATACACTCAGACCTAAGAGTTCAAGAGAAGAATGGCCCTGGGGCACAGTGTGTACCGTAGAGCTAAGCCCAAAACATCGAGGATGGTTCTAAGGCTCCCAGAACCCATAGAGCTGCTTGCTTCACCCACTTGTTGGGGATAGTTGGATATTATTTTTTTTTTCTCCCCATGGCTGGGGGCTTGTCCTGTTGGCAGAATTCCAGCATTGTGCTCTAATGTGGAGTCTAGTAGACTGGCTGTTTTGGGGGCCCTAGTATATCTAGGCTCCCCAGGCTCATCTCTTGTTAGTTGTAGCACCATCCTGGAGCTGAAGTTGAGTTTGTCAAGCCAACCCTGGTTCTATCAGATCCTGAAGAACAAAGGAATCTGTGAGAAGAGGGCACTGGATAAAGATCCAAAGACACCAGCCAAAATCTTTGCGTTACCTACCACCCAACTACCCATAGACAAACACTTCCATTCAGTTGCTTCTAATTTTAAAGTTCTGAGAGGCCTCACAATGTACTTTGGGGATGACAGCCAGCATTTCCATTAAAGTGCAATTTCCCAGAAGCATGCCAGTCATAACACTTTCGTACTGGCACGGAGTCCACCTACCTGTTGCTTTGCAGGCTCTGGTAACACATTAAAATTTTTTCTTAGGTAACAGTCTTGGCCCCAGGAATGCTATTCGTCCAGATGGTGAAATGCTTAAGGAGGTCTGATTACTTACTTCACTTTCAATGGTTTAAATGTATTCTTATGGCCCTGGTGTTAACTGTAATGTGCACAGATTGTTCATCCTGAGCCAAAAAGGTCACCCAGAAAGAGACAGCATGACAAATGAGTGGCTGACTACTCTTTCCTCTTGTCTTGCCAGATGAAATTTGAATGGCAAAGGTCTTCATTTAAGAGAATATCATACTCCATTTCATTGTTTAAAGTAATTTTTTTTATTATTGAGAGTTTAATACATGTGCACAATGAAACACGATCACATTCCTCCCACTCTCCCTCCGGCTCCCCCTTATCCTTCCAACACATTCTCCTCCCAGCTTCGTGTCCTTTAAACATTTTGATTTTGACAACCCACAAAGTCCTATTACTATTGCCTGTACATGCACAGCATGGGGCTATGTGCTGGAGCAATGGGACCTCTACCATAGCCACACCCTCAGAAAAGAATGATTCTCCCTCATCTTCCCCAGCAGCTATCAACTGCCGAGATACCTCCTCAGCAAAGGTGGGGGCTGGAGAGCACTTCCCCATCCATGCTGGGATTTTGACTAGCTTGACCTCGCGCAGGCCTTGTGTAGGCAACATCAGCTACTGTGAGTTCATGAGTGTGACAGCCATGTGCTGTCCAGAAGACAGCGTTTCCGAGCGCTCCTCCTCATCTTCTGACTCTTACACTTTCCCACCTCCTCTTCCACAGGAAAGGAACTTTGCTTGAGCTTATTGCTGGCTTCAGAAAGATGAAGCATGGTTCACTGATGAACCCATTTATCTGAGGTTCTATGAATCACCAACAAAACTAGAACACAGCCTATTTTAGTTAAATTTCAATAATTACTAAGCCTCATCTATTTTATGCAACCAACATTCTCATGAGTGTTCATGGACATGCGTTTGAAATTTAGAATAAGTGCCCTCTGTTTGCAACTATTAAATACATTTCATGGAAACACAAAATACATGTCAGGTAAAGAATTTTTTGGGGGGGAGGTGGGGCAGTGGGACAGCTCAGTGGGTAAAGGTGCTTGCCTCTAAGTCTGACAACCTGAGTTCAATCCTTGGAATCTACATGGCAGAAGGAGAGAACTGACTTTGAGGGTTATCATCTGACCTCCACAGGTATACCCATACATGTGGGTTTTTATAGGTGCCACATGTGTGCATTCACAAAGTGTTTAATAACATTAAAAAGTAATTTATTTTTTGACTTAGCCTGTTATGCATTTTGATATTTCTTTTCTGCTCTTATGTGAACATTTAGCAAATTCTTCGTTGGTTCTAAACTTGCTCATATTCATCCTACCACAAACAAATGGCACACATTGCTCTTCACTTTGAGATTTTTTGTGCTCAAATTTCTTAGTCCTTTTATTTAGCAGATGGTTGGAGTCCTCGAGGATAACTAAAAGATGCTTACAAGAAAACCGGAGAAAACAACCAGGAGGCTCTGGATGGACAGAGGCAAGATTCACTGTTCAAGTGGATTTTCTTTGAGATGGCCGTCTCCATCAGCACCTTTGACTTGCTTATAGTTCTTAATCATGACTCTTAGCTGACATCTAGCAAAGCAATAAATGATGACACGAGAGGAAAAGTGACAAGCCACAAATGGGCATCGCTGGTGTCTTACAGTGGGGAACAGCATCTTAGCAAGCAGGGACCAACCAGTACCAGCAGCATCCTCTTCTCTAAGGAATTCCAAATATTCTTAATCAATAATGTGAAAATTAAGGCAGGGGTAAACTGCACATAGATGCAAATACAAATACTACTGTGACATCCATTGGCGAAGATTCTGTGAGTTATTAGCATTGGTCTTGAACCGGATAGCGTAGTTTTACATAAAGTCATTTTGGTTTGGGAAGGAATATTTGGGTTTGAACCTAGACCTTTTTCTAATTCTTACTTTTCACATTTTTCTCTTTTGGGTAGCTTTGGCTGTCCTAGACTTGCTTTGTAGACCAGGCTGGCTTCGAACTCACAGAAATCTACCTGCCTCTGCCTCCTGAGTGCTGGGATTAAAGGTGTATGCCACCATAGCCAGCATCTTTTCACGTTTCTATTCAGAGCAAACTTTTGCCTTTTTTCTTTTTCTTTATTATTACTGTGTGTGCATAATGTCTATGTGTGGGCACATATATCATGCCATGTGTTCAGAGGTCAGAGAACAACTCTGTGGGATCACTGCTCTCTTTCCACATTTCAATGGGTTCAGGAAGTCAAACCTAGGTGTCTAAGCTTGTACAGAAAGTACATTTACCCACTCAACCCACTTATTTAACCCCCCTGGGGAAAAAAAACCTTTAATGTTGTAAAACAAATGTGCATACCAGAGAGCAGCTACTCTTTAAGTGCTTGGGGGCTTTTCTGAATTTTATAGAAATGTAAATTTTCAGAATGTATCCTTTAAAAGGTGTCTGATGCCTGTTATATTTTCAAGTGCTTTGCCATCCCTGCTCTTAAAACGTTTACCAAAAAGGATACTATTGAAGCCAAGCTATGATTTATGTAAAGACTTCAAAATTCAGCTCTTTTGCTTGGTTTTTGTTTGTTTGTTTCTTTTTTTTTTTTTTTTTTTTTTTCCAAGACAGGGTTTCTCTGGGTGTCCTGGAACTCGCTTTGTAGACCAGGCTGGCCTCGAACTCCCTCCCAAGCACTGGGGTTAAAGATGTGCGCCACCACTGCCCAGCAAATTCAGTTCCTTCCAGCAAATCTATGGTCTCATTTGTTCTAATTCCAGCCCCCAGGGTGACAATTTTCACACAGCATTTTGCCAGCAATCCTATGGACCATCACAGAACTGCATTTTTTTTTTCCTTGGGCAAAGGCACTATTGAAATCACAAACTTCTTCCTGCAGAGCCACAAGCAGCCAGGGGTCCTCCCGGTTCAGCAATCTGGCTTACCTGGAGAGAGCAACGTACTCGGCCTTCTTTTTCCTTTTCCTGCAATCCTTCCTGCAGTGCTGAGGATTGAACTGAGGACCTCAAGCATGGTAGACAAGTGCCCTACCATGAGGTACATCCCCAGTTCCTAATGGAACTTTAAGATGTGTTATTATTTTAGGGCCTTTTGTTTTGTTTCGCGACAGGATTTCTCTGTGTAGCCTTGGGTATCCTGGACTCGTTTTGTAGATTCATCTGCCTCTGCCTCCCTGAATGCTGGGATCAAAGATATGAGTTACTACACCTGGCTGTATTTTAGAGCCTTTATAAAAAAAAAATACTATTATCTCATCAAAGGCAAGACTTTTTTACAAGCAGTGGGTAAATAGCTTTTAGGTGAACTACAAGAATCTGGGACCAGTAAAAGCACCAAAAAAGGAGTAGGTTGACCCATATGAAGCAACTGCAGGGCTGGGGCAAATGACCAGGAGGAGAAGCTGCTCTGTCCAGCAAACACAGTAAGCCACTGAAACCCTTCCCGTGCCCTCACACTCAGTACCTCACCCCGCTGCCTCTGCTCTCCACACTTACTACCCTTCCAGCTGCGTTTGTTCTTAATTTTCCTCAGGTTTCTCTCAGCCCTGCTCTCTTCCCCTCTTAGTGCTCCCACAGCCTTTGGAAGGCTGAGGTAAGAAAGCAGAGAAAGAGGAAGAAGGACCTAGCTGACTTCCTCTTCCTCCAGAGGTTGGGATTCCTGGGCAAGAAGACTCGTGTGTGGATCTTTGTTCCCACTTCCTTTCTTCCCTGACTTCTTCCACACCTCGCTCTTCCCCCTCGTCTTCTTGCTGTTCTCACACCACCTAGTCTCCATCCTTCCTTCCTTCCTTGTTGAGGTAAAATTTACACAGAGTGGACTGCACGAAACTTGGCAATACAGGAGGCCTTCTTGTGAGCATGTGGCCACTCTCTACAAGAGACGATCCATTCTTAGAGTTCTTTCCAGTCTCCTCTTCCCATCCCATGACTGACTGCTTTCTTCCTAGGGTTGTCCAGGAACCAATCTTCTCCCCTCTTTTCCAGAATGCATTGCTTTATTTTCTCAGCACTCCCTTTGTCTCCAGTCCATCAAAATGTCAACTTTATACGATGTCTGTATCTTTATTTGTAGGAATCAGGGAACACTGGAGTACCTTTGAACACAGGACAGTACACAGTGTCCAAAGGCAAGGGTCTCTCTGACAGTAACACATGACTCAACTTTCTTTGTAATGCACAGTCCAGCATCCTGCAAATTCAGACTATGGATTGTTTGTCCAAGATATTCCAAGGGCCAGGGTCAGGACTGAACCTCATCTCCACATTTGCCTTTCTGTTGTTACAGCCCAATACCTGAATTTCGCAACTTAACAGGAAAAAGGTCACTCAGGAGGCAGAGGCAGGTGGATCTCTGTGAGTTCAAGGCCAGCCTAGTCTACGGAGCTAGTCCCAGGAGACCCAAGGCTACACAAAGAAACCCTGTCTCAGAAGAAAAAAAAAAAAAAGACATGTTTTGGTTCTTGGTTCTGTAACTGGGCGGTCCAAGGATGTGACACCAGAGGACTTGGGTTCTGTCACTCCAGCTCCAGGGGATTCAACAGCTTATTCTAGCTTCCTTAGACTCCTCAGTGCACATGGTGTACATGCAAACACTTAGACACACATGCGCGCACGCACACACACACATGCACGCACACGCATAAATCACAAAAATATTCAATAAGGAGACAGAGTACATCTAAACAAAGCATTAGGTTTAACACATACCACCTTTTCACTGACAGATTGATAACCGCTGTGACATAAGAATAACTAAGGCTTCCTTCCTTCCTTCCTTCCTTCCTTCCTTCCTTGTTGTTGAGGTAAAATTTACACAGAGTGGAGTGCACAAAACTTGACAGTACAGTTGGCCAAAAATGCATGAAGGTGTTCCACATGAGGCCCAGGTGGAGGTGTTAAAGGTTCAGCAGTGTGCACCAGCAGGCAGCTTGTCTGGGGCCATGAGTGGCAGCAGCCCTTGAGAAGGGAACTCGGTGCAGAGGAGCGGCTGGACCCTCTCATGGCAGCCAAAATATTTCCTCCCACTTTGGGCAGGTTTGTACTTTTCACTGTTTGTGAGTGGTGAATGTGTGGGAGGCTGGGAGGTTTGTAGATTGTAAATGCTCAGAGTTCACCAGGACCCGCTCTTTGATCTACAGAGCCACAGAGCCTTAGGAAAGTGAGTTTCTTCCTTTTTCTCACAGCTGGGCAGGCAATGGCTTCTAGAGTGAGAGCGATGAGGCGCCTATCCCTAGGGATTTCAGTTACTATGTCCCCCATCCCCCCACCCCACCCCCGACACCCACACAAAGAAAGAATTCTGAAATGAGCAAAAACCATTAGCAGTCAAATAGGAAAACAGAAAATTTCATTAACCTTGCTGCCCTTCCCACCCGCCCCGCCCCCCAAGCTTCCTGCAACACCACTTGCTATCAGTTTGAGGAAATAAATGTTTTTCAGCCATGTTCTCCCGGAAACATACTGCATTCGTTTAAATGCACAGAGAAGTTACCTTGGCCCGAGGAGCTGTAGCATGATGGGAAGAAAGGCCTCCAGTTGGAAAGTTTTAGGAAGGCGTAGACTTTAAGCTTTTTTTGTTGCAGGCTAGAGAGATGACTCAGCAGTTAACAGCTTACCCTGTTCTTGTAGAGGATGCAAACTTGCTTCCCCCACCCCCCTTGGGTGGCAAATAGGTACCTGTAACTCCAACGGGATCCGACAGCTTCTTCCTGGCCTCCATTGGTACCTGCACCAACGTGTGTGTGTGTGTGTGTGTGTGTGTGTGTGTGTGTGTGTGTGTGTGTGTGCACTCCCATGCTTTATGGCATGCATGTAGTGTCATAGGGCAGTTTTCTGGAGTTGGTTCTGTTCTTCTCTGTATTGATTCTGGGGACTGAAGTTGGGCCGTGAGGCTTGGTGGTAAGTGCCTTTTCCTGCTGAGCCAATGAGCATGTCTCCCATCTTTTTTTTTTTTTTTTTTTTTCAATTTTTTTTTCTAGTTCTTTTCTATCTGTGACCTAAAGCAAGACTCAGGAAATGACAAGATTCACAAGACTTCTCTCCAAGGCTCTAAAAGTAGAGAACACTTGCTGAGGAGAGGAAACGCTCCAGTGGAGCTACAAGTCGGACAGGGAGCTTCAGGGGTGCTGTTTCCAGGATTGGTCATCTATGCTGAGGTGGGGTGTTTGGTGCTACAGCCTTTTGAAGTCAGTCATGCTTCTGTGAGTAACCTCAAGACACAAACTAGTTCCCAGAGCTAGCCTGGCTGTAGCTGTTTCTTTCCTCTGTCAGCAATACCTATTGGGGGGAAGGTTTGAGCAGATGGTTTCTTCATGTCTCTCCAGCAAATGTCACACAACAGGATGACACAGTGACAATGGACCTCTTGCTGTTACTTTTGGTCCATCCCTAGCCCATCTTCATCTAAGGTCACTCTAAGAGTCATTCCCTCCATCTGTAGGGTGAGGCAGGGAAAAGTATAGTCAGTCATTTAGATCTTATTAGTGATTTTTTTTTTTTTTAATGAGGATTTCAGTGAAGTGAGTGGGCAGCTGAACCACAGAGTAGCTACAAGTGCGTTGCAATTCAACTCAAGGGCTCAGACAGAACATACAAGAACCAGAGGTTTTCAGAACCTTTTGGTGGGAAGCAACGGCTAGGACACCCTGGGCACTGAAGTTCGTTAGGTCTACGGCAATAGCCTTAGTGTGGGCAGCTCTGGAGGCAGTGAGAGCAAATGTTGGTGACACTACACGCACAACTTTTCCCACCCCTTGACTTCTTCGCTCTTCTTTCTTTTCCAGACTTTAAGCACCTACATCAGGGCTCTGCTAGGTGCTTAGGCATGGCCCAAAGGGATGGTGTGCTATTTTTTTTTTTTTAGACTTTGGTCTCTCTTTAAGAACTCACCAGCTCACATCCCACCTTTCATCCTGCCCTCTCCTTCACCTCTCTGTCTGCCTTCCACGTCCCTGATACTTTTAACTCAGAAGTCAGCTGTAGACCCCTGATCCCTAGGAGATCTGTAGAATGCTGCTGTGATCTCCTCTGTCACATGCTCTGTGGGAACGGAGACCTTTCACTGTTCCAAAGCTTCCACTGGAGATGTGGGGGTGGGGGTGGGGGCACTGTCATTTCCATAGTCATCTCTGACTCCAAATTCTCAAATTTTCCTTCTTGAGCCCATCACCTACCGGAAACTCTCCCCAGCGGACCTTGATGCTCCATGATATTTCTTACTTGATATCTACAAAGACAACATGATAATGTTCTCCCACACTTCATGTCTGCTTGGAACATGGACATGTGACCCTAATGGAAGTGAGGTGTCTACACACGTGCTTAGTCAAATGAAGATAAATTCCTAGTGGGGTAGGATGGATCCTCACGTCCTCACAAGCAGAGAGGACATCCAGAGGGATTCAGAAAGAAGGGGGGCAGCAGGAAGGCTGGGCAGAGCTGAGTGACAGGTGTCTGCCAAGAACGTCACAGGCTTCTGCGGTTCAGCAGAAGCAAGGAGCCTTCATTCCATTCCCAAGGCTTCAGAGGAATGTTGCCTCACAGACAACTTAACTGAGGGACTTTTAGCCCTTAGAACTGTAAGAAATCAAATTTTTGTTGTTTTAGGCTGCCCAGTTTGGGACACTGTCATGACAACCCCAGAAAACAAATACACACCATGCTCATCTGGCTGTGTGGCCAACTTCCCTGAGGAGTTGGGAGTTGGAGGGTGGGAGTGGAGTGGAAGGACAGCAATGACATTTCAGCTTTACACTCCTCTGTTCTACTGGTTTCCTCTTCTGCCACCCATCCTTCTTCTTCCGTGTCTAACTCGCTTCTTCATTCCTTCTTTCTTTGAGGTCCTCTAGGGCTTCATATTCATCTGGTTCTGCTCTGTAGGACTCAAGCTCCTAACCAACTATTTAGGTCAAAGCCCCTCAAGATGCTAGGCTGCACTGAGGTCTTTGGCAAAGAATAGCAGCCCCCTTTCAGAAGGGAAACAAGGGCTTTAAAAGCTGGTCATACCCCACATCCCCTGGATGGGGAGGCCTGGTGGCACTCAGAGGAAGGATAGCAGGTTACCAAGAAGAGACTTGATACCCTATGTGCATATACAGGGGGAGGAGATCCCCCTCAGTCACAGTCATCGGGGAGGGGAGTAAGGGAAAATGGGAGGGAGGGAGGAATGGGAGGATACAAGAGATGGGATAACAATTGAGATGTAATATGAATAAATTAATAAAAAATATATTTTTTTAAAAAGCTGGTCATATCATCTTCCACCTTGTGGAATACATCACCACTCTCTACTTCCTGCTCTTCAGCTGTGCAGAGGCAATGTTGCACGGGGTTCAAGTTAACACAGAGTGGAAGTTGGGGGAGAAGAGTCTGTCAGTCAAGCTGACTGGATTCTTTCCTGTGTCTTGACTCTGCCCTGAGTGCTTTAGGAAGCTACTAAAGCAGGGATTCTCAACTTGTGGGTCACCACCCCTGGGGGTTGAATGACTCTTTCACAGAGCCTGCATATCAGATAGTTACATTATGATTCATAACAGTAGCAAAATTGCAGCTATAACGCAGTAACAAAATAATTTTATGGTTGGGGTCAGCACAACAAGAGGAACTGTGTTTGAGGGTGGCAGCATTAGGAAGGTTGAGAACCACTATTCTAAAGGAACTTGAGAGGCTGTCCTGCCTGGGCTAAACACTCTAGAAGATGACCCTTATCTCTTTTCTTAAAAAACAAAAACAAAAGCCAAACCATTTCAGCTAGCTTGTTTTTTTCCCATTTTTGGATGAGAGTCTTTTATGTTCTGCTTCCTCCTTTGTCTCACCTGTGTCTGCCTGTCTAGAGATTTCTATTTAAACTTGTCCATAGTCGTCATTCTATTTTCTCAATCATTGTTATTTCTAAAACCTGTCGGGGAGTATTTTTCTTACCAATTTTTAAACAAGACTAAAGGAAAAATGAAGGCCAGTGGAAAATTAAGTTGCCCAACACCATCTGCATTTACACAGCAGGGCTGGCTGGCCTTAACCCTGGGATGTTCCCTTCCTGCAAAAATCCATGGTTTTCTCAAAGGAGAGCTTCTGGCTTTAGCCTGGAATAGCTGTGTCATCTAGGCCAGCCCTCTCCTGGTTTGAACCATAGCTCTGAGTATGCAAGCTTGACTTTGTTTTGAAATCATACCATGTTCAAGTAGATTTCTAGCCCTATTTTTAAAAAAAGCAAGGTTATTAATCGGTTTGGAGAACTCTGTATCTTGACTCTGGCTTCAGAAAAATAGTCTTAATAGGTTACATGAGTATTTTGAAACTCTGTATTTTTTTTTAATTCAATAAAAGTTTGTACAAACAATGCATCCCACAGGAGAAACTTATGCCAGATCCCAGATGTCTCACACATTTGCTTGAGATATTAAAGTTCATGGCCTCTTGTGCTTAGTAAACCAAAATAAGTGAGCCCATAGAAATGATTTGTAATAAGCAGAAGTTTTTCAGGATCAGGCTGAATTCTGGACAAGCACAGCACTTCAACCAACATTCTCATCCTATGTGTGTGTGTGTGTGTGTGTGTGTGTGTGTGTGTGTGTGTGTGTGTGTGTAAAACAGCTAAAGCAGAGTAACATAGGGAAAAGCATAAGATTTCTAATTTTGATACAGTTCCACCTCAATTCAATTAGTTTATACAGAAGTATTTTTAAAAATTCATGCTCTTGTCCGGAGTCTAGAGTTGGATTCAGAACGCTTGATACTCAGGGCTGTGCGCTGGGAACGGAGTGCAGTCACCACACCATTTTGTTTATGGTACACCATTCGTTCCTCGTCCCTGTCGCTTTCACCACTCCCACTGCCACCCCGGACATCTTCCTCTCGCTCCTTGATGAAGGTTGGTCAGGTACATGGTCTGTTTGCTTTGATTTCTGCCGTCTGCCCCCTTGCAGTCTATTGTCACCCAATAGCTGGAATGACCTGAATAAGTGTCACATCACTGTGTGGTAGGCCTCTGCTCCAAGCTCTCCAGTAGCTTCTCAGCCTCACCAAATGAAGGCGAACATTGTTTAAAAAGCTCATGCTGCGCCCTTTGCCACAAACTTGAGCTCAGGCTTCTTCCAGCTTCAGTGTTTATCTTTCTTCCGGTCTTTCTCTTATTATAGACGTTGGTGCTTCTCAAACATGCCAGGCAAGTTTCCCTGGCATGGTTTACTGGTCAGGCAAAGGCTAAGGCACACCTCCTATCTCTCTATAGGTAAGAAAGGAGGAAGCCTTTTGTTTCAAATAATTAGTGACAACAATACCCTTAAAGTACATGATATTATATTTTCCCCTAGCAATTTTTGCTGTAGAGAAATTGGCTGAAACAGATTTCCTTTATGAGCTGGAAATGGGAGTGCCTATTGCTGGGAGATTGTTAATTTTTATCTACTGGGTGATCTTTACTTTGTGGTCACCTGCTGCTCGTGATCAACTCATTTTTACCACTGCATGAGCAAATAATCCCTGAGAACCAAGGCTGTCTTGCATGATTGGAAATGAACTCATTTAGGGAACTACATTTCAGATAATTTAAAAAATTAACTTACACATCGAGACAGAGTCTCACTGTGTAACTCTCACTGGACTGGGAACTCACAGAGATCCTCCTGTCTCTACCTCACAAGTGCTGGGATCAAAGGTGTGCACTACCACACTCAGCTTAGAAAATATTTTTAAAATCATCATATCTTTAAAATATTTTGTCAGTTTAACAGACATTAGAAATAAAGTATACAACAGGTGAGATACTTCAGCAGTAAAGCATTTGCTACAGAAACATAAGAACCTGAGTTTAATGTCACACACACACACACACACACACACACACACACACACACATCAAGTACAATGGTGTGTATTTGCAGTCCCAGCGCTGGGGAAACGGAGACAGGTAGATATTTGGGGCTCACTGACCAGCCAGTCAAACCTAATTAGTGACTTCTAGGACTGAGAGAGAACCCATCTTGAAAGCCAAGGTGGACAGCACCTGATGAACAACATCTGTTGAATGATTATTACTATTTAATATTGATTTAATTCTTTAATAAATCCTTAATCAGCCTTATATCCAAATGACCACACAGAGAGACTAGGGTCTATTTAAAATTAGCCTAGAGCAAGCACAATGCTGTGCAATAATTACTCCATCCCAAACCTTCAACTATAATTAGTTTCCTCCCATTTAGATTTCCCACATTATACTTGCTTTTTACTCATATCCTAGGTCCAACTCAGTCCTCCTGGTGATTCCCAGTTCTCTCCATGGGCATCCTTCTTTCCTTCCTCCTCTTTCTCTCCCCTCACTGGACCAGGATGTCCCACCCTGTTCTCTGTATTGTTCCTCATTGGCTAGTTGGTTTTTATTGGCAATACAGAGAACAAATGGTGATGTGTTTACACAAACCTGAGACAGGAGATACTTAGAATAAACATCACAATGCAATATCCAGATTGACACCATCCAGTGAGGTAGAGAAATCAGCATTTGAATAAACAAGGGTAAACTGTACACAGTCCACAAGAACATTATGCCAACAGACGTCCAAGGTCATCTCTGGTCTCCACTCATGAGCATACACATCTACACACACCCACATACATGCATGCAGGGACACATATGATGACATAGTAGTGAGGATTTTTTGTCTTTGTAGCCAGAATATACTATATGTAAAGTCAGGATTATCATTATGAATACCAGTGGCTGTCCCTGCCACAGTACTGGATTGAAATTGGTGTTTCTGCTACACTGCATACTACCATGCTTCTTGGGTTCTTTGCATAAATTTACATGCGTATTTGGAAAGAGAAACCAGAGCCACAACTGGGTATTTTGTTTCTCTGGAGTTTTCTAGAATCCTCAATATGATGAGGCTTTAAAAGGAGAGGAAAGGGAACCTGAGAGACATAAGCTCACCGGTTAAGAACACTGGCTGTTCTTCCAGAGGACCTGGGTCTGATTTCTAGCCCTCACACAGTGGATCACAACCATCTGTTCTCCTGTTCCAGGGTTCCAATGCCCTCTTTGGCTTCCATGGGCATCCAGGCAGGCATGTGGTTCACATACCTGCAGACATACATGAAAGCAAAACACACACACACACACACACACACGCACACGATAATGTTTTTTAAATGGAGAGGTGTTTGCCAGTGAAAGGACCGTAGATGAATTTTGACCTCACTTCTCCGCAGCTCTGATGCTTCCACAAGAACATATCCGGCTCTGGCCCACTGGCCACTTGAAAAACTTAAGGCCAGATATCGTTTAACACAGTGTTTGAACCAAACAAGAGGAAGACACACAAAAAGATAAAGAACCATGAAACACAAATTATTTTCTCTTATGGCTTGTTTCTAGAAAGTTCTGTTCATGACACTGACATTGTTATTCAGCCTAAGACAGACAAAACTTGCCATCATAAGCCTTTATACACACCCTCATTTATCATAAGCTTACATTTAAATAGTGCTTCTGTGTTTCTTTCTCTTGGGTTAATTAAATGTTTGTTCAATATCTACTCACTATGCCTGAAGATAAATAGTAGAGACACAGAGATGAATACAGCCTTGTCTCTCCCATTTTCTTCTTCTTTTTCAGAGTTCAATTTTTTAAATTAATTAATTAATTAATTCACTTTATACACTGGTCATAGCCCCATCCTTCCTCACCTCCCAGTCCCACCCTCCCTCTGCCCTCCCCCCACCCTTATTCCTCAGGAAAGAGGAGGCCCACTTCCAACCCATCCCAGCTCACCAAGTTCCATCAGGACTGAACATGTCCTCTCCCCCTGTGGACTGGAAAAGCAGTCCCACCAGAGGGAAGTGGTCAAAACACTGACAACAGAGTCCATGTCAGAGACAGCCCTGCTCTCCTTACTAGAGGACCCACATGAAGCTACATCTTTGCAGGGGGCCTAGGTGCACGCCGTCCATGCACGGTCCTTGGGTGATGCTTCAGTCTCAGCAAACCTGTCTGGGCCCTGGCTAGTTGGCTCTGTTAGTCTTCTTATGAAGCTCCTGTCTCCTCCAGATTCTCTTTTCATTTCCCCACACTTTTTCACAACAGTCCTCACGCATCACGTAATGTTCTGCTTTGAGTTTCGGCATCTGTTTCAAAGCGCTGCTGGGTGGAGCCCCTCAGAGGACAACTTGCAAGGCCCTGTCTGCAAGTGTAGCAGAGTATGGTTAATAGTGTCAGGAATTGGCTCTCTTCCATGGGGTGGGTCTTGGGTTGGTCCAGGCATTGGTTGGATGTTCTATCAGTCTCTGCTCTGTCTTATCTGTCTTTACCCCTGTACAGCTTGTATGCAGGGTGAGTTTTGGGTGAAAGGTTTTGTGGGTGATTTGGTGTTCCCCCTCTCTCTAGGAGACTTGTCTAGTCAGAGGGTGTCCTTGTCAGTCTCTATGGCTCCTGCTAATAGGAGTCTCTGCTAGAGTGTCCCTCATACCCTCCTAGAAGCCTACCCTGACTTAATTCTGTAGCTTGTCACAGAGATGCTCCCGCCCGTGGTTTTTCTTTTCTCTGCAGACTCCCCCTTTTTTTTTTAATCTGCCCCCCTCCTGCTCTCCCTAGGTCTGAGCTCCACCCTTATTTCTCTTTGTGCTTCCTCTCCTACCTTTTCCCCTCTCTTCAATCACTACCTCTGTCTATTCTATTTTCTCTTCTGGGTGAGATTTAAGCATCCTCCCTTGGGTCCTCCTTGTTACTTCTTCAGGTCTGTGCATTGTAGTATGGTTGCCCTGTACTATATGGCTAACATCCACTTATAAGTAAGTACATGCCGTGCGTGTCTTTCTGGGTCTGGGTTACCATCCATTTGCGTGCAAATTTCATAACTTCTTTGTTTTTGATAGCTGAACAGTATTCCATTTTCTTATTTAAATCATTATAATGACCTCAAGTAGATGTTGAGGCAGAGCTGACTGAGAAGCATAGTAACCAAGGTCCAGGAGGTCTCTTACACTGTCAAAAAAAAAAAAAAAAAAAAATTAAGCTAGAGGATTTCTTTCTTTCTCTAAATCCCACCCTCTTCAGTGTTCTATGCCATATGCAAATATGAAGCAGCAGGCATCTTAAGCAAATAAAAATGCATGCAAATAACAACCAAATGAAGACATCAAAATCTTAACTTCAGAACGCTTTCTTAGGGACCCAGTGTCAAAAACTCACGCCAACCCCTCTTACATTGAAGCATTGGAAACTGAGCTAACTCAAGCAATCGGGGAAATGTAGGACCCGTAACTGATTTTGGCTTCTATGCTAACGCCATGCAGCTAGCTGTCCCTGCGGTTGAATGTAGTCACGAAACTGAATGCTTTTGGAGCCTTTTATCCCGTCTTATCGCTCTTTCCCCAGACTATCAGCTTTGTTTGTCCTTGTGATAGAGTGACATCTACCTAGAAACACAGGCCCTAATGCGCCTTCACTCACTAAAGACAGGATCGACTGGTTTTTACCTAGTCGCAGTTTGAAAGAAAAAACAAAAAACAAACAAACAAAACCAAAACCAAAAACAAAACAAAAAACACTGTAGGGAAAGATTCTGAAGGAGCCTTCCTGACTTGGATATGCTCTCACGAACCCATCACTGCTGACTTAGGAGAGTGATAATGAAGAAGACACATAAGTTTAGTTGGAAGGAAGAGTAATTTCAGAAGCCGATTATATATAGAGATTTCTTTTTAAATCTTTAAAAATTATTTTATTTTTCAGTGTATGGATGTTTTTGCGTAACTGTGCCCCCGTGGGGCCAGAAGAGGACATCAGATCCCCTGGACCTGGGGTTGTAGATAGTCATGATCTGCTATGTGGGTGCTGAGAATGGAACCCAGGTCCTCAGCCAATGTTTTTGAACACAAGCTGTCTTTTCAAACCCCTAAATAGAGATTTATAATCTGAGAGTCCTAAACGTGATTTACAAAAGTGTTTCTTATAAGAAATAACCAACTCTGTTTTTAGAAATGACATAGATACTAAACTCAATTAGTGCATCCTAGAGTTTTTTTTTTTTCTCCTAAATTTAAATTTTATTTGTGTGCTGCGTGGTGTGTGTAGGCATGCAATGCAATGCATATCTAAAGGCTAAAGAACAACGTTCTCCTTCCAGAGTAGGTGCTGGATTTTGAGTTGATCTCCTTCCAGTGTGGGTCATCGGGCTTGGGGAGGGGGCAGGCTCCTTTTCTTGCCATCTCACCAGGCCATGTTGTTCTGTTTTAAGGTGTTCGCCTGGGCTGAGAGTGTAGCTCAGTGGTAGAGCATTTGTCTAGTATAAATAAGGTCCCATGTTTGACCCCGAGCACCACAAAAACAAAACAAAAGTCAGGAGTCCACCCAATGTTAAAAGGCCCAAACAGGAAAAGCCACGTGAAGAAGGGATCCTTCATGTTTTTTAAGGTGGCAAGTCCTTGGAGTAAACAGGGAAGATAGAATTTGAAGGTGGTCAAAGCAGTGTGACCAACCTTAAGAGGGACGGGAGATGGAGACTGTGTGGAAATAGCTAGATGTGTAGCAGAGATGTAGCATAATTTTGTATTTTCAGGGCAGGGCTGCAGTCATCTCAGAGAAGCTAGAAGGAACAGCCAAGAAACTTCTAGAGCTGGGAAGCATATTGGCCCATTCTATTCCTTTCATTTTTCATATGAATAGATATCCAGGGAGGGAAAAAAAAAATCTTCCTCAGGCTATAATAGTTATTTCATTGACACAAACTAGAAGAAATATTACCATCTTCCTTTGGATATGTCATGAGGCTTTTCTTTGGTGGGAAGTACACATCAAGTTATTAGGATCTGAATAGTACATTTTCCCCATCAGGGCAACTATTGCAAGAAAGTGGGTGTAAACGTTCAGAAGGCTCATGGTGGTGGAACAGATGGTAAAAGGAAGATTCCAGAAAAGAGGAGATTTCAGGCCTGGGATCTGAAAACAGACTTGGAAGCTTTTGGTAGTAGAGAGTCTGTACAAAGCAAATCTCGTTGGCTCTCTCAGGGTGATTCAGATCCTGTGAGTTTTCTCCTAGCTATGGTGAGCATGGGTTAGCCACATCCAAAGGTCTCTCATGTATTTTACCTGCTTTCTCTGATGTCTTTGATTGGTGAAGTAGCTTTCTTAGTATTCATAATATCTTATAAAGTAGCAGCAATATGGATTGGGGACTTTTCTTAATTTAGTGGTAAGCCCAATCAATTAAAATGCTGTTTTATTTTTGTGGGGAAGGCATGGATCTGTTCCATAATACATAGGAGGGCAGTTCAACTAGGGTCTAGAAGGCCCCTTAAGGTTCTCACACATAGATGGGCAGTCTGGAGATCTACTTGCCTTGTTCTTTTTCACATGGTCTTTTCCATGTGGGTCTCTCCACAAACTGCTATGGCTTCCTGAAAGTGCGGCAGCTGCATTTGAAACAGAAGATCTGAAGAGGACTAAATATTTGGAAATTGTATCTTCTTGTACCATCTGTCTTGGTTGCCCTGTGTCCTCATCTCTGTTTACTTCCCTGTTGGGCAGTCACTGTGATCAGCCTAGACAAAGTTAAGAGGTCATAAAGTCTAACTTTTGTCGACAGGCATTTCAAACAGACATGGACACGAGTTAAGCAGCAGTAGCTAGCTACAACATTCCTTTACTCTCATGGCCAGTTGACTTGGGCTTTTCATTATTTTTAACTGAAAGCATCTTTATTAGCACAGTTATTGTCATCTCAGCTACACACAGCAGAGTGTCCCAGGTAAGTGACTCTCAGTTACAGAGTCATTTATCACAGTTGTTCATAATTTAACACTAAGGTCTGCAATTGCTTACTTTTTATTTTCCTTTAAATCAGAGCAGAATTAGGCCTAACCCCTATAATATCTTATCATTTAGTTTTAATAACAATCAAAAGAAAAGAAGAAACCAGTTTATTGAGACAGACTTACATTATATGATCTAGTGTGTTTACAGAATTCTATAACCATCATGCCAGTCTATTTTTGGAACATTTTAGTCACCCAAGAAAGAAGTTCTTTAAATATTAACAATAATTTCCATTTTTCCTTCATATCCTTTATACTTACTCCAAGCCTTAGGCAAGCATTGATCTTTACATATTTGCCTGTTCTGGACATCTTTCCTGTCCTATATGACATATATATATATATATATATATATATATATATATATATATATATATATATATATATATATTTAGTGACCTGCATGCCTCTGCCAACTCCCAAGCCTTCTGGAAACCCTGATTGTGTTTTTTCCCAAGATACCAGCTTTTAAAGATTCCATATGTAACTAAGATCATGAAATATTTGTCTCTTTTGCATCTGGAATATTCTGCTTAATATAATTTTCTTCAGGTTCATCTTTGCTGTAGTGAATGATTAGACTGTTTTATATAGCAGAATAGCATTCTAGTGTGTGTATATATCACATTTTAAAAAATTCATTCACCAATTGAAGAACACGTAAGTTGATTTTATGTCTTGGCAACTGTAGATGGTGCTACAATAAACATGGGAGCACAGATGTTTCTTTACCATTTTATTTTTTATGTAGCCAGTAGTGAGATTTCTAGATCATATGATAGCTCTACTTTAAATATTTTTGAGGAACCTTCATATTATTTTCCATATTGGTTGTACTAATTTACATTCCCAGCATATTTCTCTCTCTCTCTCTCTCTCTCTCTCTCTCTCTCTCTCTCTCTCTCTCTCTCTCTCTCTCTCTCTCTCTTTCTCTCTCTCCCTCTCCCCTATATTTTTGATTTTTAGAGACAGGATTTCTCTGTCCTGGACTCTCTTTGTAGACCAGACTGGCCTCAAACTCACAGAGATCCACCTGCCTCTGCCTTCTTAGCAGATATTCGTTACTAGACATTGAGGATACATCAATAAGATGTGGGTCTGCAATAACCTAAAAACAAAGAGAAGAAATTGGGGAGCAAAAAGGAATTCATTAAAATTTAAATATGAGTGCTGTGTGTGGTGGTGCACACCTTTAATCCCAACACTAAGGAGGCAGAGGGAGGCAGATCACTGTAAGTTTGAGGCCAGCTTGGTCTACAAAGTGAGTCTAGGACAGCCAAGGCTACACAGAGAAACCGTGTCTTGAAAAATTGGACAAAAACAAAACAAAACAAAACAAAACAAAACAAAACAAACGTGAAACCAAGTGTTGCAGCCTGTTAAAGGAAAAGGGAACAAAGAAGAGATAAACATATCTTAAATTTCAGGGTGCCTCTCCACTTAGAAGGTACAGCAGTAGCACCCTTGATTGGACCAGAGTGAACATCTGACCTAGGGCTACCTAACACTAGAGTATCTCTAACCTACACCTTGGGGATAGCCTGGCTGGGACATGGAATCAGAGCCAATCAGATTCCTTTCCTATGTATCTGATCATATGTATCTGATCATATGTATCTGATCCTTTCCTATGTATCTTAAGCGGTGGACTCTGAGCCTAAGGTCTAGTGGTTCCAGTGGATTAGAGGCTCAAAGATGCCGGCTGGAATGTTTAGGTACACAAGATGGGAGGTGAGCAATGTGTGAACTGCCCCAAGCATTGCCCTTTCTGAGCGCTACTTGGTCAGACTCCCGTTGGGGCTGGGAGCAGAAGTCCATTCTCCATCTTTTATGAGAGGTGATTTGAATGAATTTCTACTTCTCATCAGAACTCTGTCTAGAACAGTCACAGATCAGTAAATGGACAAAACGGAGATTCTTGCAGGTTTTAAGTGATGAACCGGGTTTATGTAAAGACAGCTTTATGGTTTCCCAACCAAGTCTGTGATTTAGCGAAAAGAGTTTTTTGGTTTTTGTTTTGTTTTCTTTTTTACTTGCTATGAAGTTAATTCTGGCCTCGATCGCTCAGATTCCTCTTTCCTCTGCTTGCTGCATGCTGGAATTATAGGTATAAACCACTACTTGGCAAGGGAAAAAGATTTTGAATCTTAGTTGCATGCATCCTTTTGGTTCAAATTTTTCCTCAATCTTTGCGACCTTGAAAAATTTCTTATCCATAAAGTCTAGACAATAATAGTCACTAATTCTATGGTTGTTGCACACCTCACCTGAACAAGGAGCATATTGTCTGCCATGTTGCAGCCGTGATCACTCCGGTGTATGTTTATGTGTAAATTTGGATTGGAGAAGGAAAGTCCTTTCTGACTTTATTCCCAGCTATATAAGGTGGTCTTGATTAGCAGCGTTTATATTTCCCAATGTCTAAGAGTTGTGTATGGGCATGTGTACACGCACATTTATTTGGCCAGTGTGTTGTCTGGCTCCCCTTACCCCTCCCTTGCTATGGGAGATGTAGTCACTGTACACTCCCAGAAGAGCTATTGTTATTCGTCAGGGATGTGCTATGAGATGGACAGGGGTGATGATGAGATGTCTGTGCGGCCAAGCAAGTTCATGCTCTGAAGGCACCATCAAATTGTTTCCTGGGGAGATGTTTTTCAGGAATGGAAAGGCATGCTTCACTGGTCCTCAAAGACCTTATCCCATCCCTTGAGCACTGTCACCAAGAGTTAGAAGTGACTTTATGGAGCTGCTATCCAGTTGGGCCACAAATGCATTTTGTTGTTTATTTCTTTTGGTAAATAGAATTTGCATCAAACGGAGACGGATTGTAAACCTCCCACACTTCCTGAAAAAGTACACCAATCCTAGAATAGAAGCTAGCAAAAATCTGGGAATGCTAAAGGAAGAAGGAAAGTCTGAAAAAGGAGGGCTATAAAGTGTTTTGATGACTCTTCCCGTGGTCCTAATTCATTCAGAACCCAATGTGTACTTTTTTGTTTTTTGTTTATATGTATATTTTATTAATTCATTCATATTACATCTCAATGGTTATCCCATCCCTTGTATCCTCCCATTCTTCCCTCCCTCCCGCTTTCCCCCTACTCCCCTCCCTATGACTGTGACTGAGGGGGACCTCCTCCCCCTGTATATGCTCATAGGGTATCAAGTCTCTTCTTGGTAGCCTGCTATCCTTCCTCTGAGTGCCACCAGGCCTCCCCATCCAGGGGACGTGGTCAATGTATACTTTAAACGAACAAACTAAACACACAAGTGCCTGAAAAAAAAAAGTCTGTGGATTTTTGATTCATGTATCAATCACATTTATTCATGAATTTTCCTTACGGTCTTAGTTTAAAGTAAGATTAAAAGTAAGAGGAAGCCTTGGCAATCTAAACCACCTAAAGATTTTGCTTGGAGGTCCTAACTGCTGAAAACAAAAATTACAAAAAATAGTTTCAAATTATATTTCAGATAGTAATTACATTTTTACATAATATTTTATTAATTCTTTGAGAATTTCATTCAATATGTTTTGATCATGTTTACTTCTCCCCCAATTCCTCCCAAATGTAACCACACCTTCCAACCCACCCAACTGCACATTCTCTCTCTCTGTCTCTCTCTCTCTGTCTCTGTCTCTGTCTCTCTCTCTGTCTCTCTCTCTGTCTCTCTCTCTCTCTCACTCCACTGAAACTCCTGGGTGTGGGGCCTTCCCTGGATTGTGCTCAACCTACTTGGGCTACACCCTTAAAGAAAACGGATTCTCTCCCCGCAACTATTAACTGTGACTAGTTCCTCAGCTAGGACTGGGACAAAGTCCACCCCTCCCCGCCTTGCTAGGATTTCATCTGGTTTGAGCCTTTAGCCACTGTGAGTTCATATGTGTGACTGCCCTGTTGTGTCTTGAAAATACTGTTTTCTTGTAGTCACTTGCCACCCCTGACCCTTATAATCTCTCTGGTCACTCTTCCATGAAGATTCCTGAACTTTGTAAGGAGGTGCTACAGAGACTTCCCATTTAGGGCTGAGCACTCTGCAATCTCTTCTGTCTCTCATTACTTATGGGTCTCTGAGCTAACTTCTGTCTACTGCAAGAAGACGTGCCTCTGACGAGGATTGAGAGATGCATTCATCCAAGAGCATAAGAGTAAGTCAATAGGAGTCATTTAAATACTATGTCCGGTTAGCAGAACAGTGGTAGCAGAGCCTTTCCTTGGGCCTAGGACCTATCTAGTCACAGATTCTTGATCCTCAATAATGGTGCAAGTGGGCCTTAAATCCAATCAGAGAGTGATTAGTTACCCACGTACCATTTGTGCCACTATTATACCAGTGGGTATACCTTACGAGGACAGCCATTATTATAGCTGATGGGGTTCACAGCTGTGTCAGATGGATGATGACCTTTCTCTTCCAGTAGTGTTCAGAGGCACCTTCCAGCACTGTGAGAGCCATCTAGTAGAGATGAACTTGCAAATTAGCACCATTTGATTCCTCTGTGTCTTACGAATCTAGATAATGGTTTTAAAGGAAAATTACAATGATTACTATTCTGAAGCTGCCTTCTGAAGAGTTTTCAAGTCATTCTTCTTCTGTGATGAATATATAGATTTTCTCTCCAAACTCAAATAACTGAAATAATTGAATGGGATTTTACTGAGAGTGAGAGTTAAATCCCTTAAATTGTCATTGGCTCAACAGCAAGACACGGTTCCCTAGTGACCTGTGTGTTCTGGGGACACTGGTCTGAATTCTGGCACATATCTGTTACCCATACCAGAAAAATCATGACGGATATGCCAAAGAATTATTTAAGTGTAAGCTTGGTCTCCAGGCATTCTGTTATGAAAGAACGGACCTCTGTTATTTCTTATGTGTCTGTTGGTTGTCTGGGCATGAGCTGTTTCAGGCCAGGTCTCTCACTTTCTAGTGACTGACCTGGGAAAATCTTCTAGCATTGGTAGAAGGAGGACACGAGTTAGAAAACACAAAGTTACTTAAGACTCAAGCTCAGAACTTTAGCTTCCACTTCATTCTCTTGAGAAAAATGAGTTATAAATTATATAGCCGAAACCAAATCCCCAGGGTAGGGAAACACACTGGCTCTTATTCCTGGGCTAATTCTGTGATCTCCTTCGGAGGAGAAGGCTTACATTTAGGACTTACCTCCATAGTATGTCCACACAGCTTGCCAGTAACTGTGGTTGGCTAGTGTCTTCTTTAGGATTGGTGATAGGTATTATGACTTGATGCTGTTAGCATTCATTTTCCTCCTAACTCTCTAAGTCTGGGTTCCAAGGCTCTCTCTGCGTGATGCTCTGATTGTCATTGGTTTCTTGATGTTCCTCACACGGTGTCATAGCGAGCTGTAAGCTGCAAATATTCAAGCACAGTACAATTCCTCATTATGTATTTTTTAGATAAGCACACTGTCGTCTACTCTCAGTGAGCTGAGCAGAGCTTGCCTCAACACAGAAAGATGCTTAATCTTCTGACAGGGGAAAACAAAACAAAACAAACCCTAACTTTCTCAGTTTGAAAAGTTGAAAGTCTGTTCCCTTATGATAAACTCGCAACTTAGAGGCAGTATATATCTACCAGTCGTTTTAAGGAGACCTTTACAGTGATTTATTTTTTCCTCATATTTCCACAGTTCCATTATATCTCCAAAAGTTTGCAGTTGATAGTGGTAAGGAAAAGTGGCAGGAGCTGTATAGTTTTAAAGTTGAGCTGAACACATGTAGAGTGCCTCAGAAGGCTCATCAGGGAAGCACCGATGTACTGATGTTCGAATAATACTTTTAAAATCATATTAGTATGTTGTAGTGTGTGTGTGTGTGTGTGTGTGTGTGCGTTTACATATGTTTGAGCACCAGAGCACAACTCTCAGAGTTGGTTTTCTCTTTCTACCATGTAGGGCTTGGAAATCAAATTTATAATGTCAAGAATAATGGCAGATGCTTTCCCCCATTAATCCAACTCACCAGCCCTATGACTAATATCTTACAGGGTCGTGGGAGGAGCTGGCCATGTCTGGGAGTAGGATTGAGGTACTGTAAGAGAGTTGCTAGAGAGCCTTTCTGATGCCCTGGTATAGGTGAACCAGACCTTGCAACGAATCTAGAAGGTTAGAGATATCTAACTGCTGGAGCGGTTTCTTCAAAGGGAGCTATGGAGACCTCTGTGGGTAGCTGCCACTTCTAAGGGGCTTCCATCAAACACTTCAGACTGACCCGGGCCCTCTGGTGGTCCTAAGCACAAGAAGCTGGAAAGAAGAGCTGAATATTGGAATTAAGGACAAGGTAGACCCCGCCAGCCTCTTTGTACATGTCTCTTGCTGTGAGAAATGATGCTTGTCAGAGATTAGAAGTTATCGTTCGCTTCTACCATTCAAAGTTTTACCAGATTTCTGGTTTTGACTTTTCGTTTCCCCCTCAGGGTCACTCTATGTAGTTGTCCTGGAAATTGCTATGTAGGCCAGGCTGGCCTTGAACTGACAGAGACTCACCTACCTCTGCCTTCTGAGTACTTGAACTAAAGGCATGTGCTACCACACCTAGCTTCATTTTGACCAATTTATCTTACAGCCATAAAGTCAAAGACAAAAGTCTTGGGAAATGTAGGTTCATTTTTGGCCAGTCCACATGGATTCTAGAGAACAGAATTTGGGTTGAATCATTGCTTGTAATTTACACAGAGTTTACTTCAAGTGGGGGTTTACGGTTTTCTTAGCAATACCCAGGAGGCCTGGAGCCTTTGTTCTGGAGTCCTGGGAAGTTTCACATGGCTTGCTCCATGTTTTCATGCCCTGCTTAATCCCCTGCTCTTCCCATGAATGATCACAGACTTCATTTGATCCTATCAGCACTATTGTCACCTAAAAACTGAATTAAAAAAAAATTAGGCCCTCAGTGAAACTCCGAGCTTTATGGTGCTAGAAAGTTTCATTGCTTTGTGGGTTTGGAGGAAAGACTGTTATACTAGAGAGGTTTATTAGGTTTTATTGGGAGGGCACTGATAGAAGAAGAGACTTCCTCATGATTAGATCTCTTGGTGACACACTGACGATCATCCATTTTCTCATGGTTACATTAGTTCAATGTGATCCAGGAATGCAGGAAAGATAGAAGGAGAAATAAAGAAAAAAAGAAACTCAGCTACTAGCAATAGTGCCTCATTTATTCAATTAGGTGTCCTCCTGATTAATATGCACAGTCTTTAATAAGATATTTAAGACCCTTCAAAGCTTACTTCCTAACTCACAGCTTCTTTTATTCCCTAGGATACACTTAACTTTGCATAGCACTTGACTCCCTGAAGCCTATCTAGAGAAATCTCTCTCAACATGATTGAGAAAGTCTGACAGAGATGATGGGATATGACACTGCTTGTTTTCAGACTAAGATGTCAACATTAGATGACCATCTGAAAAAGAACAGAAAGGCCTGTGTATCCATAAAGACTTTTCTTTATGTACTTGGAACAAATCTTAATACTTTTAAAAATACATTCCCATAGTTCATGTTTCTACTACAATGTCTAGAGTCAGAGAGAAATCTGATTTTCTATGTAGTCTACACACATTATTCCTGACAGTGCTAATCAGAGTAAGTAATGCTAGCTACTAGAAAAAATATTCATATATTTGTAGTGAGAATTCTATAACTTTGGTTTCTTTAAAAACACAGAAATATTTTAAGATCATGCTTTCATTTTCATCCCAGGTGTGGAGATTTGAGGCTCCTTCAGACTGTCCACAGCAGCTGCCTATGCTTTGCCTCGTGCTCTAGCTAAGGCGTGGTTTCGCCAGCTGCAGATAGTTTCCGCAATTGTGTGACGTTTAGAATTCTGGGAACTTTTCAGAGGGTTTATAAATGCAAGGGCCTCACTAGGCAGAGGAATGGAGATAGTTGGTCATTCAGGGGAGTTGGCTGTGGTTTGTTAGTAGTCATGCTCAAAAAAGAAACAAGAAGAAAGAAATTAGATTCAAGGATCTCTCTCTCTCCCCTCTATCCTTTCTTCTTTCCCATCTAGTAATAGGGGTGGAACCAGGCTGGGTAAAGGGTGGGAAAGAGAAGAGCCCGCAAAGTAGCAAAGACCAGCTAACATATTAGTGGTTCAACACTGCTAGGTTTACTTTCCCTTCACATAATTAGACAAATTAATAGTTTAGTCGGTGGTGGGAAGGGTTTTGTTTCATGAAGTGAGTCTAGGATTCAATCCTCTCCCGTCTCATTAATTGCACTGTCAGTGTCAGCATGCTCAGTAATGTAAGGTTGTCAAGAGATGGGAAGGAGAGTGAAGTTCAGACTTTCTTGGCTTTGGTTGTCTTGATCTAGAGTGAAAGTTACTTTGGGCTGAAAAGTCTGTTGAGCTAGCCACATGGTGTTACCTGGATACAAGGAAAGTGGGCAGAATAGTTTATTTTTGTGTCCAGGAAGGGGACTTTTGACATTTGGCAAGCAATTGATATGCTGTTGAAATATCGAGGATGCACCTGTTATCCTGTGAGCTCTTCAAAACATCCACTGAACAACTAAACAAACGGGTGAATCTGTAGGCTTCAGCTCTTGTGGTTTTCCTAGGAGGTGAATGGGAAGGAAACAATTTGGGGGAAGCAGATATTTATCTGTCACATATGTTAGACTCATGTGACAGTTTGTATTTGTGAAGTTGTTTTACAAGGGCCATGGTCTCTTGGAGATATGTCTTATTCAACAAATATTTCAGTGTCTTCTATGTGGCAGGTGTTATGGTATGCTACATAGAAAGTAGAGGTGTGATTTATAACATCTGCTGACTGATAGTTCACCTAGAATAAGCTTAGTGGGAAGAGAGAAAAGAAGTCAACGATCATTAATATTTTGTAGGTGGCATGATAGGAAACTGGGTGAATGGTTGTGGGACTGTTGAAGAAGGACACATGATTCAGTCAAAGATGAGCATTACAGGGTTTCATTGGCCGGGTTAGCGATACTTGAGTGTCATGATCATGAGTTTACTAGGTGATACCCATAAGAGAGAGAGAAAGGGAAGGGTACATGCAAATTTGACAATTTAGGGACTTCTAGGAGCTCAAATGTATGGTAGTGGATAGTAAGGGATAGACCTGGGCTGAGTAATAAAACATCTGTCAACTGCATTAGATGAAAGAAGAATGACTAGAAATTAGGAATAGGGATAATGTGATTTGCCTCTATTGAATGAAGTAATTGGTACATAATAAAATCTAAACAAAAGCTACACCGTCTACATCTATCTAAATGTATTTCCTCCCAAAGGTCTGCCTCAAGGAATAAATGATCAGTAATATTAAAAAAACAAGCAAAATGCCTGATCACTGTTATAATAACCAACCCTTTCATGGGAATAGGTTAAACACAAGAGACCACACAAAAGTTTAATAACCTCTGTCTCCACACAACCTCACCTTTGAGAGTATAAAAGGAAAGAATCCATTTTGAAATAAAACAAGGGAAGTGATTCATTATTTTGCAAGGATTATATTTGTCCACAGAATAGATGCTTCTGAGAATGTGTTTTCAGATGCACTATGGGGAAAAAAAAAAAAAAAAAAAAAAAGAATGCCAGGAGCAGCTGGACGCATGTCTTTAATCCTAGCATTCTGGAGGCAGAGGCAGGTGGATCTCTGTGAGTCCAAGGCTAGGCTGGTCTACAAAGTGAGTCTAGGACAGCCAGGGCTACACAGAGAAAACCCTGTCTCAAAAAACAACAACAATTAACAACAACAACAAAAAAACCCCAAAAAAACCAAAAACAAAACAAAACAAAACAAAAAAAAACAAAAAAAAACAAAAAAAAAAAAAAAAAAAAAAGAAAGAAAGAAAGAAAAAAGAAGAGAAAGAAAAAAGGAAGAAAGAAAATAGAATTCCTGGAGCAATTTCTGCATCATTGAAGAAGTTAAAATTGTTCAGTTGGGGCATCAAGTATTAGCCCAGTTCAGCTGCTACCTGTTGAGCTTTCATGCATGGACTCAGTATGTGTGAGTGACGTGTTTGTGTCCTGAGTTATATTAAGTGTTTCGGGAAGTAAACGATAGATAAACATATACTCTTGTCCTTAAGAAGTTACGACAGTCACTTGGATCTAGAAGTTTCTAACCAAGGATGTATTCTATTTAAGGATTAAAATACATGCACATAACACACACACACACACACACACACTCATGTATTAGCCTTCAAGTCCAAAGTCCCAGCATTGAGATACTTACCTGGAAGGATAGAGCCAGCCAACTCTTTGACACAGTTGTGGTTGACAATTAGCTAACATTCCCTTCCAGAGAATATTAGCAGGGCCGAAGAAAAGACGAAGCAACGGTTGTGAAGAGATTTGAATGAATCTGAAAGATTTTATACAATTAGACTTAAAATCTATCTTATTATTTTATATGCATGAGTGTTTTGACTGCATGTACGTCTGTCCACAGAGGGTGCTGGATCCCCCGGAACTGGATTTACAGATAGTTGTGAGCTGCCACCTGGGTGCTGGGAATCAAACCGTGGGCCTCTTTTAGAGAGCCACTGAAACAGCTTTTCAGCTTATAATTAAACTTTTTATAAAATATTAAAGTCATAAAATCACAACGTCTCCGTTTTGAACAAAAAGGTACAGAAATTCCTCTAGCAAGAAAGACTTGATTTGGGGGGGGGGGGCTAATTCAGAGTTCATCAGTCCAATAGCTTTCCGTCTTTTTCTCAATCAGCCCACTTCAGGCTCTACCTGGCTGAGTTAGATCTTTCAGGAGTTAGAGGGCAAAGGCATTCAGATAGGCTGCTGGAAGGGTGCCTGAAGAAAGAGAGGGAGGGAGGGAGGGAGGGAGAGAGAGAGGGGAGAGGGAGAGAGAGAGAGAGAGAGAGAGAGAGAGAGAGAGAGAGAGAGAGAGAGAGAGAGAGAGAGAGAGAGTTTTCCCCCGAGGGGGCGGGGCTAGTTTGGGGGAGGGGAAGCCTGAGAGAAGTAGAAATAACTGAAGAGCTGGGTTTCCCTAAGGAGGGCCGGGCTGTCTTGGTTCCTCTCAGGAGCCGGGGTGGGGCACCTGAGGGGCGTGGAGCGGTTTTGTAGGACCTATGCTGCCCTGGGCTGACAGGGGTGTGAGGGGCGGGGCTCGGGGCGCGGCCGCGTGAGGTGCTGGGAGGAGGTGAGCCCCGCGGAGGGAGAGCGCCGCGTCAGTTACAGGTGGCGGCCTGGAGCGGTCGGGAGACCCGTGCGCCGTGTGCGGCGAGGGTGCTGGCGCCTCCGGAGCCGCGGGCGAAGACGCGGGGAGGAGCGCGAGACCTCGGCGGCGGGGAGTTGTAGTAGCTCAGGTGCGCGTCTCCTTGGGGGGCCGGAGGGTTCTGGGGGGCTGCGAGGGCGCGCAGGAGAGCCAAGCGCCTCGTCTCCGCCGAGCCTCGGAGCCTCGGAGCCGCGTAGTTTCCGCCTGGGAGTCTTTAGCTTTCCGTCGAGGGCCGTGGTGGCCTCGGTGCAACGGCTGTTCCCGAGACTCCCCTCAGGGCGTCTGCGGTGGGGAGAGGCGGGACCCCCGCGCGGCCCGTCCCGTGGTCCCTGTGAAGGCGCGGGACCCCGTCCTGTCCCTGCCCGCGCCGCCTCAGGAGCCCCAGGTACGATCCCGGCTTTGTTGGAGGCGAAGAGGTGAGCAGCGAAGGGTGAAGAATAGTTAAGTTGGGGGACAGATTGCCAGGCCAAACAGATTTTTTTGGAGTATTTTAAAATTTTAAATTTATTTTTTTACATTAATTAATTAATTAACTTTACATCCCAATCATAGCCCCTTCCTGGCCCCGCCTCGTTCCTCATCCCTCCCCCCCTCTCCCTCCTCCCTTACCCCTCAGAAAAGGGGAGCTCCCTCACCAACACACTCCGGCACCTCAAGTCGCATCTTCCACCATGGACTGGTAAGGCAGCCCAGCCAGGCGGAAGTGATTGAAAAGCATGCAACGGAATCCTTGTTAGAGACAGCCCCAGAATAGTTTAAAAGGAGCTTGTAAAATGTTTGCTTTTGTAATTAAAATATTTTGATTTTCACTGCAGGTAGACAGTCAGCAGAGCTGAGTTTTCCCTTTTATTGTAACAGAATTTACAACACTCCCTTTTCCTACTACCTGTTTAATATTCAACTTGGTTAAAACCATTTCTAGAAGGAAATGTTAATAGTATTTGAGGCTGAGATTTAATAGAGATTTTTTAAAATCGTCTCCTTTGTAATTTGTGTGTGTGTGTGTGTGTGTGTGTGTGTGTGTGTGTGTGTGTGTGTGTAGGGGTTGCTAGTGAACATTTTGCCCTTATAACTAGGAGAGAAACAATTTTTTTATTCACGAAAATTTAACTAGGTCTTGAATTTTTGCTTCATTTGATTATATTTATTCATGAATAGAACTTATTGATAAAGATATTAACTCAGGTTGAGAGAAAACAAATTTAATATTCTTTTAAGACATCTGGCAGTGTTGCTTAATTGGCCACAAGATTTATTGGTATTAGGTTTTTCTGAAGCTAGACTCAAAAATCATATAAGGGTATAGGAGATTATTCAAGTAAGTACAGAATCAGAAGAGAGGAAGATCATGGGAATTATGAATACTTGCGTGATGTGTACAGACAACCAAGAAACTGAAGATCTCTGAGGGAAAAAATGGGAAATTTTAGGAGATAGTGGAACTTAAGGACTCAGGAGAAAAGACTTTTAACGAAGTCTTCAAGTGACATGAGTCAAATAGATCAGGAAATAAAGTGCCTGCTGACTAATGGAGAGAGTCTGCCCTCAGCAAACACAATTTGAGTAAAGTAATAAGGGCAGAAGCCAAATTTGAATGAATTTGAGTTGCAAATAGAGGACAAAGAAGTAAAAATAGTGAATGTAGACTCTATATTTTGAGAAAAATTAGGGATGGTGGCAACAGTGGGTTAGAAGGGAGCTTGTTAAATTGGAAAGAATATAAAGAGTATAGAATAGCAGCTGGGCGTGGTGGTGCACGCCTTTAATCCCGGCACTGGGGAGGCAGAGGCAGGCAGATTGCTGTGAATTCGAGGCCAGCCTGGTCTACAAAGTGAGTCCAGGATGGCCAAGGCTACACAGAGAAACCCTGTCTCGAAAAACCAAAAAAAAAAAAAAAAAAACAAAAACAAAAACAAAAAAACAAACAAACAAAAAAACCGGTATAGAATAGATTTCTGTTAAAATTCATTGTCCTCTGTCAAATTGTGGAAGCTGAAAATAAGTAACTGTGTCAGATTGTATTTCACTTTAAGTCCAGTACTCTGATACTTCAAGTTTTTGAGTTGTTTGACTTCTTCAGGCATGTTCTAATAATTCTCCTGGATATCTTATGTGGAAATCAGGTGTTTTTGTTAAACTACAATTGCTACACACATTAGTTAGAGCCATGGGTTTAATATGCATTTAAAAGAAATAGTCTTGGATTAAAATTTCTATATAGTGGCTTCACTTTGGAAGTTTTGTTGTTTTATTCTAAACTTCACACTAGTACTTTAATGAATATTCCACTTAGGGTTTGGAAGGGTTGGTTCAAAGGGAAAGTCTGACTATCAAGTATTGAGTATGAAACTGATACCTGTGCTGGTGGGAGTTTAATTTGATGTAGCCATTTTCAAACTTTTTGGGAGTATATATTAAGGTGAAACGTGCACAAACTGTATGCAGTTACCTAACAACATTCTAGAAAATGTAAACTTATAGGACAGAAAACACATTAAATTGTTAAAATGAAAGAAAATAAGTGGGGTGGATTAAAAGGGGGCATTGTATAATTTTGGGTATGTTGGATATATTAATTTACTGGATTGTGATAATATTTTCCCCAAAATATTTATATATGCCTTATTTAACTGTAAAATTTAAAAGTATGCAGTTTATTTTGCAACAGTTTTGTACATTGATAAGTAAAGTAAATGAAAAGAGGACGAAATGACAGCATTTGGGTATAGTTACTTTCTTTAAATACTATAGTTATATCAGGGACATAATATTGTGAATACTTTAAATTTTCTTCACATTTTATACTGTATTGTTAATATATAATTAACAAGTTATTTTATATATGCAAAATATTACACACATCTATACATTTAAGGAATACAAATACTCATATTCTTAAGAAATAAGACATATTTAAAGCTGTCCTTTGCATTCTTTTTTCCTTTTCTTGATTTTCTTTATAATTTTATTATATGATCATGTGTTTCTAAAATTTTTATTGTTTAGTTTTGTCTGTTTTGAAGTGCACTATAAAGTAAGTTATACTGCATAATTTCTAAGACTTAGTTTTTACACAGGGTTTATTGTGTAGCTCAGATTGGACTAAAACTTGCCATTCTCTTGTCTCAGCCTCCCAAGGGATGGGATTATAGGTGTCCACCACCACATTCTGTTCTGTGACTTCAACACTTTATATTTGTGATATTCTTCCATATTCATATGGTTTAGATTATTTGTGTTATTTTTTTCAGTATGTCATCCTGTTATATGACTTTTTCATTGTTTACCCACAGTCCCTTTGATGAATGTTTGGGGTACATGTCTTATTTATTTATTTATATTAAAAGCTGTTTTGTGATAGCCTTCCAGTCTATTATTCTTTATATCCACGTATTTGAATTTTCTTGATTTTAAGATCTAAGAGCAGAACTGTGGGCCTTTAATTTTGGAAGATAATACTGGGTTATTTTATATGCTGCTTGTATCAGTTATACTATCACAAGTAAGTGTTCTCATTATTCTTATTACCATGTAAGAAATGTGTGCATTTGCAATTGCCTGCAGATTTCCTTTTAGTGATCTAGTGAGTAAAAAATAGTATCCCTTTGGGGGGGCTGGGTTTAATTTGTATTTCTTTAGTTATAGATAATGTTGAATGTTATGTAGTTGTATGGGGTATCTGTTTATGTTATTTTCTTTTTTATCTTCTAGAAGTTCTTTATCATTTTTGAAATTGTTCCTTTATCAGCTGTGCATGTAAGTAACTTGTCTATTTTGTTTATAGTGGTTTTTGAAGAATATATTTTAATATAGCTGGCTATATTTTTTTCTTTTTTTGGTTTCTACTTTTGGTGTATTATTTAGTGTTTAATCTTTCCCTTCATCTTACAAAAATATAGTCATCAGTTCTCTACTGAAACCTTTAAGATGTTACCTTTCCAATGTTTGTGTCTCTCAATTTTTGTAACACAATAAAGTAGTCTATTAAAAACTGTTATTAGGGCCATGGAGGTGGTTTGGAGGATGAAATGCTTGTTCTGCAAGTCTTATGACCTGAGCTTTCATCCTTGGAACACAAGGTGCACAAGTAGAAAGCTGATGCATTTATACTCCCAGTACTTCTATGGTGAGATAAGGGGGAAGATCTGCCAGTAGCTCATGGGCAAGCTAGCCTGGAGTAGAGTGTAGTGCTTGAAAGAAGAGAGACCCTTCCTCAAAACAAGATGGAAGGAGAGAACCAGATCTCCAAAAGTTGCTCTTTGACTTCTACAGCACAGAAAGGCTCTTGGGTACCCTCATGTACACACACAATAAATAAATAAATTTTCAAAAATGTTACCATACTATGGAGCCCATAGCAGGAAGCCAGCTAGGCTACATAGCTACTTCAAGGTCAGTCTAAACTTCTGAGTAGCAAGACCTTGCCTCAGAAAACAAACAAACAAACAAACAAACCAAAAACCAAAACCAAACAAAACAAGCAAACAAACAAACAAAAAACAGAGCTAGGACTATTGCTTAGTAGTAGAGTGCTTGATAAGTATGTGCAAAGCCGTGGGTTTCATCCTCAGTACCACAAAAGAGAAACAATCCTTTCATATTTATAGCCTGAACCTATATGTAATTATTTTCTTGTGTGTATGTAAAGTGGGGGATTGCAGTTTTGTTTCTTTTTTCTCTCATATGGGTAATCATTTATTGAATGCTATAATTTTCATCCTAGTGATTCCGGTCATGTGTCAAATTTCTGTGTATTTGTGAATGTGTTTCAAAGCTATTGTTTCTTTGACCTATTTATGTATCCGTACTTTGTGGTCTTGATTTAGTTGTAGAAAGAACCTTGACACTATGCTATGTTTCTTGTAAAACTGGACTTCTCAAGTTATTTCCTTTTTCCTTTTCCCTTTTAGAAGTAAACTTTTACTTTTTATAATATATTGCTTTATTATTTATTTTTTTAACATTTAAATTATTCACTTTATATCCTGACTGTAGCCCCCTCCTTTGTCTTCTCCCAGTCCCCCCTCCCATCCCCTATCCCCTTCCCCTAGTCCTCAGAAAGGGGGAGCCCTCTGCTCCTACCATTTGACCCCAGTCTATCAAGTATCATCTGGACTGCCTGAATCCTCTTCCTCTGTGGCTTGTCAAGTCTACCCCACCAGGAGAAGTAATCAACAAGTGGGTGCCATCGTGCATTTCAGAGGTAGTCCCTACTCCCCATATTATGGGCCCACAAGGAGACTGTGCTGCCTATTGACTGCATCTGGGCAGGGTCTCTAGGTCCTCATCATGAGTGGTCCTTGATTGGTGCATCAGTCTCTGTAGCACCCCCACCTCCCAACCTGGATTTGTTGGCTTCATTGGTCTCCTTCCAGAGCTCCTGTCCACCTCCAGGACCTTCTATCCCCAACTCTTCCGTAAGACTCCCTGTGCTCTCCCACAAAGTTTTATTGTGAGTCTCAGCACCTGCTGCTTTGATCCCCCCACTGCATGGAGTCTGTCAGAGGATATGTATGGTAGGTTCCTGTCCTGTCCTGTTCCTTCTCTTCAACTGCTTCCAATGTCTATTCTATTTGCCCTTCTGAAGGAGAATTAAACATTCTCCCTAGAGTCCTCCTTGTTATTTAGCTTTTTTACATATGTGTATTGTAGTGTGGTTATCCTGTATTAAATGGCTAGTATTCGCTTATAAGTGAGTATATACCATGCATGCCTTTCTGGGTCTGGGTCACCTCATTCAGGATGATCATTTCTAATTTCTAGTTCCATCTATTTACGTGCAAACTTCAAAATTTCCTTGTTTTTAGTAGCTGAGTAGTAATCCATAGTCTTTTGAAGTAAGACCTAATGATTCTTTGTATTTCCTCAGTGTCTGTTGTTATGTCCCCCTTTTCATTTCTGATTTTGTTAATTTGGGTATTGTCTCTCTGCCTTTTAGTTAGTTTGGCTAAGGGTTTGTCTGTCTTGTTGATTTTCTGAAAAACAAGCTCTTGGTTTCGTTGATTCTTTGAATTGTTCTCTTTGTTTCTAATTTATTGATTTCAGTGCTGTGTTTAATGATTTCCTGTCATCTACTCTTCTTTGGTGTGTTTGTTTCTTTTTTCTAGAGCTTTCAAGTGTGCTGTTAAGGTGCTAGTATGAGATCTCTCCAGTTTCTTTTTGAAAGCACTTAGTGCTATGAACTTTCTGTTTAGCACTGGTTTCATTGTGTCCCATAAGTTTGGTTATGTTATGCCTTCATTTTCATTGAATTCTAGGAAGTCTGTAATTTATTTTTTTATTTTGTCCCCGACCCAGAGGTCATTGAATAGGGAGTTGTTCAGTTTCCATGAATGTGTAAGCTTTCTGTTATTTCTGTTGTTGTTGAGTTCCAGCTTTAATCCACCATGGTCTGATAAGATGCAAACAGATTTTTGATCTTCTTGTATCTGTTGAGGTTTGCTTTGTGACCAAGTATATGGTCAGTTTTGGAGAAGGTTCTGTGAGGTGCTGAGAAGTAATATTCTTCTGTGTTTGAGTGAAATGTTCTGTAGATATCTTTTAGGTCCATTTGAGTCATGACATCTGCTAGTTTCATTATTTCTCCATTTAGTTTCTGTTTCAATGATCTGTCTATTGGTGAGAGCTGGGTGTTGAAGTGTCTCCCACTATTAATGTGTGGGGTTTGATGTGTGATTTAAGCTTTAGCAACATTTCTTTTATGAATGTGGGTGCTCCTGCATTTGGGACACAGATGTTCAGAATTGAGGCATCATCTTGGTGTAGTTTTCCATTGATGAGTATGAAGCTTCCTTCCCTGTATCTTTTGATTAGTTTTGGTTGAAAGTCTATTCTATTAGATAGTAAAATGGCTATTCCAGCTTGCTTCTTGATTTTCTTGGAATACTTTTTTCCCAGCCCTTTACACTGAGGTAATGTCTATCTTTATTGCTAAGATGTGTTTCTTGTATTAGCAGAATGATGTGTCCTGTTTTTGCATCTATTCTGTTAATCTGTGTTTTTTTTTATTGGGGAGTTGAGACCATTGATGTTGAGAGATATTAATGAATAGTGGTTTTTCCTGTAATTTTGACTTTGGTGTGGGAGAGAAAGAGTGTGTGTTTCCTTTCTTTTGGTTTTGCCCATATGGGGTTATTTATTTCCTGCCTTTTCCTGGATGTAATTAGCCTCCCTGGGTTGAAGTTTTACTTCTAGTATAGCCGGGTTTGTGGCTAGGTACTGTTTAAACTTGGTTTTGTCATGGAATATCTTGTTTTCTCCATCTATGGTGATTGATAGCTTCATTGGGTATAGTAGTCTGGGTTGACATCTGTGGTCTCTTAGTGTCTGCATGACATCCATCCAGGCCCTTCTGGCTTTCATAGTCCCTGTTGAGAAGTCAGATGTAATTCTGATAGGTTTGACTTTATATGTTACTTGGCCTTTTTCTCTTAACAGCGTTTAATATTCTTTCATTGTTCAGTACATTTAGTATTTTGATTCTTTTAAAAAACATTTTATTAATTTATTCATATTACATCTTTATATCCCGACTGTAGCCCCCCTCCTTTGTATCCTCTCATTCCTCCCTTCCTCTCACTTTCCCCCTACTCCCTTCCCCTTGACTGTGACTGAGGGGGACCTCCTCCCCCGTATATACTCATAGGGTATCAAGTCTCTTCTTGGTAGCCTGCTATCCTTCCTCTGAGTGCCACCAGGCCTCCCCATCAAAGGGACGTGGTCAAAAATGGTTGGGGACATTTTCTTATACAATTTTGTTCAAAATGTTTTCTGGGCCGTGGATCTTGAAGTCTTCTCCTTCTATTCCTATTATTATTCTTAGGTTTGGTATTTTTATAGTGTCCCAGATTTATTGGATTTTTTATCAGAAACTTTTTAGTTAACGTTTTCTTTGATGTATATATTGATTAATCCAACAGTATCTTCTACACTTGAGATTCTCTCTTCCATCTCTTGTATTCTTTTGGTATTGCTTATGTCTGCAGTTCCTGTTCTCTTCCCTAGGTTGTCCAATTCCATGATTGCCTCAGATTGTGTTTTCTTTGTTGCTTTTAATTCCATTTTTATATCTTGAACAGTTTTATTCATTTCTTTTATTTCTTTCTCTTGTTTGATTGTATTTTCCTATAATTCCTTAAAAGATTTATTCAATTCCTTCATCTGTTTGAATGTATTTTCCTGTATTTATTTGAGAGATTTATTTTTCTCCTTCAAGGTTTCTATCATTTTCATCACCCCAGATTTAAAATCTTCTTGTGCTTCTGGGGTGTTAGTATCTCCAGGACTTGCTGTGGTAGGATCATTGGTTTTTGGTGGTCTCAGATGGCTCTGAGTTTTGTTACTTGTGCTTTTGCATTGGCCTGTAGTTATTTGGTTGTCTCTGGTATTAGCAGGCCTGGAGGTTCTTCCTGTGGCGTCACTGTGTCCCATGTGGGCCAGGCATCGTGGGTACAGGTGAAGAGAGCTCCAAGCTGAAGGATGCTTGCTAGAGCTCCTTATAGGCCTCCTCAGGATAGTGAGCAATGGCTGTTGGAGCCTGTGCCTAGCTCAGTTCTGCTGGATTTGCTGTGTCACAGTTGCATCAGGCAGGAGAAGAGCAGGCTGAGAGAGCTCTAAGCTGAAAGCTACTCGTGTGCCCCTCAGGTACCCTAAAGGTGCTCTAATGTAAACCGCCAATGGGCTGTGAATATTGTCATATTTCACCAAAGCTAATTTTAAGTTAAAAAGTAAACATAGGACTTTATTTTTGAAACATAGTAAGTTGCAATTTAGAGCAAATTTTATTCAGAAAGCAACTAAGGGTGCTATATGTTAAGAAATGGGATTTAACATGTCAAAAACTAAAAGAATGCTGGAAATACAAGAGTAAGGAGCTCTTAAATTCTATTTGGGGGTATTTGCTTGAAGGGTATTTGCTTAACTAGGGAAACTTGATGGCTATGAAATACTTGGAATTCATCCAGAGCACCTTGAAGATAAGCTGAGAGAGCTTCTGCCCCTAATTCTAAGGTCCCAAGGGCTGATTTGTTGAGGAAGGAGTGAAAAGTTACTTTCTTTAAAGAAACAAAACAAAATACTGCAAGGAAAGTTGCCATAATGCTAACTAAAATAGAAGGGGGAGAAAAGTCTGTCTTTGACAAGCTGTGACCATCAAATAAGCCAAGTGAGGGTGTGTGGGGTGTAGGGGTGTGGGGAGGTGGTTATCTTTGATAAACTTAAAAAAGATACCTTTTAAATTAAATTCACCCCATTAAAGTATATTATTCAGGAACAATCTTGTGATTTCCCTAAAAGAGTGGTTTTCAACATTGCTGAGACCCTTTAATACAGTTCCTCATGTTGTGATGACCCTCAAACAAAAATTTATTTTGTTGCTACTTCATAGCTGCAATTTTGCCACTGCCATGAGTCATAATGTAAATGTCTGATACCAGGAATGTGATATGTGATCCCCAAACCCTGACCCACAGGTGGAAACCCACTCTCCTAAATGGAATATTGTAGCCATTCATTTTATAGTGTCTTCCTACTCTCTCTCCTGCAGCTTCTGGCAATCACTTTATTTATCTTCTGTCTCTGTATCTGCCTATGAGTAGAACCATCATGTAATGTGATCTTCTTGTCTTACTTCTTTTACTTAGTATATTGTTCCCAAGGTTTATCCATGATATAGCATGAATTTGTACTTCATTTTTTGTTGAATAATACCCAGTATATAGACAAATAAATGTCTATAGATATATAAGATAAACTTTATCTTTTCACTGATGGATGGTTATCATTTCTGTTTCTTTGCTCTTCTGAGTAGGGCCACTGTGAACATTTGTGTTCAAGGTTTTTTTTTTTTTACATGAAAATATGGTTTTCATTCTCATAATATTCTCATATTAAGCCAGATTGGAATTTCTGGGTCATGTGGTAACTCTTAGTGAAGTTTTTGAGGAATACCCATGGTATTTTTATTTTTATGTATTTGTTTATTAGTGATAGTGAGCTTTTCATACATTTAGCTTTTTATTTTATCTTTATTAATTTCTTTGTTTTGATTTTTTAAATTTAAATTTTATTAATTTATTCAGATTACAACTCAGTTGTTATCCTATCACTTGTATCCTCCTATTCTTCCCTCCCTCTTGCTTTCACCCTATTCCCCTCCCCTAGGTCTATGACCAAGGGGGACCTCCTCCCCCACCTTATGGTCATAGGCTATCAAGTCTCATCTTGGTAGCCTTATTCTTTCTTTGAGTGCCATCAGGCCTCCCCACCAATGGGAGGTGGTCAAATATGGAGCACCAGAGTTCATGTCAAAGTCAGTACCCGCTCTCCACATAACTGGAGAATGTCCTGTACATTGGCTAGATCAGAGTAGGGGTTCCATGTTTGCTATTGTATTGTCCTTGGTTGATGCAGTAGTTTGAGCAGACACCCCTGGGCCCCGATCCACCCATCACGATGTTCTTGTAGATTTTGCTCAACCCATGGTATTTTTTTTTAATAAAGTGTCTACACCATTTTACATTCTTAGCAGCAGTGTGTGATGGTTCCAATTTTTCTTCATAGATTTTGTGTGTGTTTTCAATTACTGTTTGTAAAGTGATATATCATTGTAATTTTATTTGTATATCCATTTTAGTCATTGAAGTTGCTCACTTTTTCATGTTTATTGGCTACTTGTTACCTTGCAGCAATACCAAATTCTTTACTCATTTGGATTTGGTTAGTTGTCAAAAAGTGAATTTAAAATAATCAAGTAAGCAATTACAAATTGCTTGACATCCTTAAAGATGTCAGTTTTTATAAAATAGAAGTTTAATATGTTTTCAATGAAAATGTCACCAGATTTTTTTTTCTTCTTAGAGCTACACCAAAATGCAAAGATAATTGGTGAGATCAGACAAGCATGAATTGCTATGAAAAAGCTGACAGTGAAGAGCTGTAAGTATGGCTAGCTACGTCATACATTTTAATCCTTTAAAACTAAAATCACACCGTATTGATACATGAATACATTGACCAATGGAAGAGAATAGAAAATATAGAAACACACCTAATTAATTACACAGGGCAATTTAGTATTTAATAAAGGGAACATTCTAACAGTAGTGGAGAAAATTAAAAAATTAAATATTTCATTTATTTATTATTTTGCAAGTGTTTGATGTGTGTGTGAGCTCCAAGTATGAAGATAAGAACATGGAGTGCTTTTCCAATGTACATGCTGTTTCTACATAAGGGCCAGCCTAATCTCCCTACCACTCTAGTGTTAACTTAGTGTATTTTTATCTATTTTATTTGGGTTCCTATGCCTCTTCCTCATTTTCAATTATTTATTCCAACATCCCAAAAGCAGGTAGGAGAGAAAGAGGATTAGTGGGGAGAGGGGTCCTAGGTCTCTTTAGCTACTTCCTGCTGGCTAGGGTCCTTGGGTTCCTTGGGGCAAGTCCTATCTTCATTTCAGATATCTTTAGCTTCTTCTGGTCCAGCCTCAACAACAGCAGCTAAGAGCAGCAGTGGGGAGCGGCAGTGCTTTCTTCTTTCTTGGTGCACCCTTCTCTGTCTGCACGCTGGCATTTATACCCTCGCAGAGTCCTCAGAGTTAAACTACATGCATCTGGTAAAGATCATGCCCCTCTCAGAGCCCACATGAGGCAAATAGTCGGCTGCTGTGGATAATCTAAAGCAGCTCCATATCCCACACCTTGGATTAAATCAGAAACATGTTTACATACGTAATTGAGTTTTAAAAGACACCCAAACTCCTAGTAACTGTAGTTTTAATATATGTGCTGCTGAATTGAGCACATGGAATTTTGAATATGTGGTATTTGTGGTACTAGGTTGGAAAATCGACTTGGCAAAGATAGGTTTGGACACATTTTTATACCATGCACCAGGATTTCCATGTAAAAACTAGCATACTAATTAAAATAATGTGAAGAAAAGATGGGTAAATTATTTATGATGTAGATATGAAGAAACTTTACGATGATTTAGTCTTCCTTTAAAAAGTAAAATTCATAGATATGTAGATGTGTATATGTTAATATGTTTATATATCCAAATTGTTTCAGAGTCTGAAACCTCAGTGCTAATATAATGCTGTAAGTGGACATTTTCACATCATAAAACCTTGTTTTCTGTACAAAATTACTTTTGGATATATAAGGTGTATATGAAAAAATAAATTTCATACTTAGATCTTTTTTCCTTTATAGTTACCTCATTATGTATTGTAAATATTGCAAACTCAAGAATCTGCAACATTTCCGATATCAAGCATTTTAGACAACAGATAATCTGTGTGTGTGTGTATGTATGTATAAGAGCTATAATTTTGTCTTATATGTAAAATAATGCCAAACATCATATTTTAAAGATTTATTTTCACTTTATGTGTATTGGTGTTTTGCCTGGATGTATGTATACTGTGTGAGTGTAGTGCCAGCAAAGGCCAGAAGAGGGTGTCAGATTTACAGACTGTTGTTATCTGCCATGGGGGTGTTGGGATTTGAGCTAGTGTTCTTTTTTTCTCATTTCTTTTCATATTTTTATCGATTATTTGGGACTTCACATGAACCCCAATTGTACTCACTTCTCAGTTCTCCTTGGTCCACATCTTCCATTCCCCTCCGAAAAAGAAGTAGGAGGAGGAGGAGGAGAAGGAGGAGGAGAAGGAGGAGGAGGAGAAGGAGGAGAAGGAGGAGAAGGAGAAGGAGAAGGAGGAGGAGGAGAAGGAGGAGGAGGAGGAGAAGGAGGAGGAGGAGGAGAAGGAGGAGGAGGAGAAGGAGGAGGAGGAGGAGGAGGAGGAGGAGGAGGAGGAGGAGAAGGAGGAGGAGGAGAAGGAGGAGGAGGAGGAGAAGGAGGAGGAGGAGGAGAAGGAGGAGGAGGAGAAGGAGGAGGAGGAGAAGGAGGAGGAGGAGAAGGAGGAGGAGGAGGAGGAGGAGGAGGAGGAGGAGAAGGAGGAGGAGGAGGAGGAGGAGGAGGAGGAGGAGGAGGAGGAGGAGGAGGAAGAGGAAGAAAGTTCAATTTGTGTTGCTCATATTCTCACTAGAACATGGTCAAACTCCCCGTGGCCAGCACCTTAAAGAAAACTGAGTCCTTCCCCACTGGCACCCCTGCTAGAAGCCATCAGTTGTGGAGAGCTGCACTTCAGCATCCTTATTACATATTTTAAAGAGTTCTCATCTATGCCTTTCTGTCAGGGTTGTTACTTTTGTGGAGGCGGGATGGGGTAGGAGTTGTCATATAGAGTTTCTATGTCCCTTTTTCTCATCTGTGATTTTGCAGTCATCAATACCATGGCAAAAGTAGCTTCCTTGCCCCTTACTGCCAGGAGCAATGGTTGTCTGGCAACAGCACATGCCACTTCAGTGTGGTCTCTGCTGGCAGTACAGACCATGGAGCTCAACATACTCCTCTGCTGCAGCACTGGCTATGACACCATCACAGCCCTCAGCAACAGCACAGGTGCAGCCAGTGTTCTTAACCACTGAGCCATCATCTCTCCAGCCCTTCCCAATGTAATTTTTAATAACATTAAAAAAATAAAACAAAATCCTTTCTCAAAGTCAAAAATAACATTTAATAGTATTTAAGCATTTAAAACATCAAAGGGCATTAATTTCTTTCCTCTCACACTAACAAAATTGAACTGCAGCATTTGAATAACATTTTGTTGGCAACAAATGTGATTTTATATACTTCTGTTATAAATAGGAAATTATAGCAATCAAGAGAAGCTTTAGCACTAAGAGCAGAATTACACATGTACTTTTTGACCCAGTAGTCCTAAAATTCGCAGATGTATACTGAGAAATATTTGAGTAATTTATGTACACAGAACTACTTCTAATAGCAAAAGTACAATTTAATTTGATCTTGAATTCAACAAAACAACTCTTGAAAAATAGAAACCAAAGGTGAAACTAGCTACAAAGTATATTACGTTTTTCATGTTGTTGATGTTAAATTTTTCTATGTGACAGTGCTATTATTTTAAAGAGTACTACCTTTTAGAAATGTCTATTTATAATTTACTTCAGATGTTTGAATATTTCAGTTAGTGAGAGCTTCTCAAAAGTTAACTACTGAGGCCTTCTGTCATATCTTTTAGTGATTTTTATTTATTTTAGATTAAATTATATGATTGAAATTTGTTTCAAAATAAGTCAAAAGTATAAGGACAAGTGAGAAGTAGAGAAGAAATAATATTCACCGTAAGTTGAAAATTGTTCAATTTGGGTGATTTTGTTATTGTAGGTTCTCTTGTGTGTTTAAATTTTCTATAAAAATGTGTAGAATTTAAGTAGGTGTAAATGAAGAAGGTCCCTTTGGAGCAAGCACATTGATATCAAGGTAGAAAACTGGACAAAAAGTTCTCATGTACTATGTTCCTGATAAATGTAATATATAATCCATTTGTAATATATCTTATTTGTGTGCTTGCTTTCCTTTCTACCTTTCTGTGTGTGAATGATGCAATATTTAAGATTGTATTGTATATTTTTCCTGTTAGTTTAAGTCTAAGGATAAGATAATTTATAAAGTTGAACTTATAAAATTTATAGTGATTTACTTATCAAGCCCCAATTATAAAGGATTTTGGATATCAAAATAATTGACGTAGAGGAAGTGTAAAATTCCTGTCATAATTTTTATGACAGCCATATTTACTTTCAAATTTTGCTTAGACATAAACCTAGATGTTTCAGATATAAGAGAATATTGAAGAGGGAGTTTTTCCAATTGTAACCATTGAAATTGTTCATTTTATAATTTGAAGTGTGTTTTTCTGACAAACCATGAAGATCATGTGTTCTATAAAATCATATAAAAGAGTAAAAATGTGTCTTTTAAATATTTTTCTTTAGAGCTCTCATTATGCATGAGAAAGATACAGTGTGATTTGTTTAGTGATAGCCAGTAGCATTAACCATGAGTATGATTTCTCTTTCAACAACAGATTGATACTAAAATTGGAAAATTTCTAGTTATTAGAAATTGAATGTAATGGCTGCAGAATTTATAAAGAGTTGTTGTAGAGGATGTTTCCATGGTGAAACGGAAAACCACAAGTGTGAGTATTATTTTGATTTTGGTAGACACTTAGTACTGCCTTTGTGGCATTTTATAATATATTAATAAATTAAGACTTTTCTGACTTTGATGGGAAGGCTAAAAGGGAAGGCATACTAGGTGTTATTTCAGAACTCCCAGGGACCTTGAAGTATAGTGAAGAGATTGATTAAGTCAAACCCTGAGACAACCCTAGACATCACTATAAAGAAGGTAGCATTTGTCATGGGAACCTGAACGGGATTAAGCAAGCACTGGGAAGTATGAAAATCTAAGAGTTGGACATAGGCAGATGAATGAAGTAATATAGTGAAGGCAAGGAGAGAAGTGTGCTTGGGAAACAATAAACCCTGATAAATGTTTTGATGCAAATAAAGACAACTTCCACTTTATGTACATATATTAAAAATATCTTGTGAATAAATGATCACTGTGCTGCATAATTTTATGGTAACACAAGCTAGATTCATTTGGAAAGAGGGAAACTCAATTGAGAAATTGCCCCCACCAGATTTGTCTCTAGACAAACCTTTAGGGCATTTTCTTGAGTGTGTGTGTGTGTGTGTGTGTGTGTGTGTGTGTCTGTGTTTAGGGGGAGGACAGCTCACTGTGGGTGGTCCTGGGAGCTGTAAGAAATCAAGCTCAGCAAGTCAGTAAGCAGCACTTCTCCATGGTTTCTGCTTTAGTCCCATCAAGTTCTGCCCTGAGATCCCTGGATGGTGGACTTCAAACTGTAAACTGAGATAAACCCTTTGCTCCCTAAGTTGATTTGGCCGTGGTATTTTCTCACCTCAATAGAAACCCTAAGACAATCACTGTAGAAGAAACAAAGCTTTATCAAGATCTACATGTACGAAGGACTCGTAGAGTAGTTATTTTCTTTTTATATTGTATAGTTACTTACCTCCTCACGTTTAAGATTAGAACCCTTTCATGGATATTTTTTAAAATGTCTTGCAGGATAGAGCTTCTTAGTATGTGCTTGGATATGAAGTTTTGTTAGTCTATTCTGTGATGCCAGTAGCACAGTGCCTCTGCTTATTACAGACTCTGGAGTAGAGGCTTAGTTTTACTCACATTTCTGAAGGTCAAAGGTGATGTTTTTTCTTTTCTGGCAATATCCTGAGGCAGTGCAGAGTATCACTTGATAGAAAAATGGAATGAACACATATAATTGTGTCCTACAAAGCTACCAGCATTCAACCATGGATTTTCTAGCCATTCAAAGGAAACTGGTCCTAGAGACCCCATATCTAAGCACATGATTTGCTTTAAGTTTCCATAAAGTGTTTTACTTCCCTTACAGTGGGTATTGTGGGTCAATCATTGCAGTAGGGATTAAATGTTAGCACATAGGATACCCGTAAGCCATCATCCAGCCTCTAACAGTTTCTTTTTTACATTAAAACATTCCTTAAATTCCTGTACTATAGTAGTGGTATTTTTATTCATTGTGCAGATAATACTAACCAGAAACAAAAATTACTATCCTTTTCTACCCTTTCTTAGGTTATGCACCTATGTACATACTATTTTAGAAAACAGCAACTTAGGGAGAGTTGCTAATACGATAAATATTAGTCAGTATGCATTTTATTTAGTGATTTGGTGGAGAGTTTTGTAGACTTGAAGACTTTTAGCTTTCTTTTTAAAATTTACTTATGTATTTGAGACTCAGGTTTTACCCATAGCAGTGACAACAAAAGTTGCTTTGTTTATAACATTTTTAAATGACTAGACTTTTACTTGAAGACATTATTAATTTAACTGTGGAATAAACTTGCTTCCCATCAATGAGCTCTTATAGAATTGGCTCTTAAGAACTGCTTTTCACATTCTACCAAGATAATGTAGTTTGGCAATGACATATTAATTCATCAAATCTTGATTGGCCAAGATTAATGTAGATGCCAGAGTGCTTGTTAGAACTCAAGAGTAGCTTGTATCAGAATGTTTGTCTAAAATTATTTTTAAAAGGCCAGGCATAGTGGCACAAACTGTTGGCCCTAGCATTCAAGAAGCAAAAGCAGGCAGCAGAAACTAGCAGATCTCTATGAATTCTAGCCAAGTGTGGTGTACAAAGCAAGTTCCAAGCCAGCCAAGGATATAGTAAGGCCCTGTCTCAAAATAAAACAATAAATATAATGAAAATAAGAAATAAAATAGTGGTTTTAAAAGGACCAACTATTTTGGGTTTAGATTTTTAGATTTTACATATAATCTATATGCATTATTGTGATTTCTTTCTGATTTTTTTCTTCTTTTGAACACAGTTTCTGTGGAAAGAGACTTTGATGCACCAGTCTCAAACAGCCAAAATACCATCTGTATACCTCCATTGACTTCTGTTTCAGTTAAGCCCCAAGTTGGCTGTAGTGAGGATTATTTGCTTTCCAAGTTACCATGTGATGGTAAAGAAGTGCCATTTGTGGTGCCCAGGTTTAAGTTGTCTTACATTCAGCCCAGGACACAAGGAACTCCTTCACATCTGGATGAGCTGGAAGGTAAACAATAAAACATCAAGATCTCAGAGTCAACAGGAGCTATTTAAATGCTATTAGTCATGTCATTTTGCTTTTAAAAATGTCTCTCACAAAATTTATGCGAATACTTATATTTTGAGTTTTATAAGTGTTTTTCTATAGAACAGCTTAATGAATAGTATTTTTGAAATGCCCCATTGTAGAGACTGATCACAATATAGCATGACACATTTATATGTAGTTTGGTATAATGATATATTTTATTTATATGTGAAATGTTTATGTCTGTGTATCACCTGTTTTTGGATGTCTGTTGGGGCCAGAAGAGGGTGCTGGATCTCCTGGAGCCAGTTAGGAGTGGCTGTGAGCTGCTCAGTGTGGGTGGTCGGAGCTGAGTCTGTGTCTTCTGGAAGAGCAACATGTGCCTTTACCTGTTGAGCCATATCCCCAGCTCCTCCTGTCTGACCTTAAAAAAGTCACGTTATCTTTTATTGACTTAGAAAGAAAAAATAATTTAATAAGTAAACAGTGAGGCAGAAATAGTTTACCTACTATTACATAACATTTGGTACAATGAGACTTAGGGAACAATCAAGCAGTCCACCTGCTTTCCTGCTTCCAGCTTGTCTTTCTTCCTTCTCTCCACTCTGCTCTTCTTCTCCCTCCCTCCTTCACTCTATCTTTTCCTCCCTCCCCCTCCCTCCTCAAACTAAACTTTTCAGACTGAATAGGCACATGAATAAGATAGATTCATTGCCTGAAATTTGGCTCATGTTGTAGAGGTTAATTAGTAAAGATAAAATGAAAGAACACAATGCTCTTATTTTTAAAAAAATTGTGTTAATTCATTGAAATACTTTCAGTCACAATGGCCTTTTCCCCTCAAAATTTTGTTAGAAAAATTTCAAGCATATAAAAAAGTTTAAAGAACTTAACAGCAATACTTTATGTCTAACACTTAAATTATCCTATCAATATTTGTACCATATTTTTATCATTATCTGTATAAATCCATTCTTCTATCCAACATTAACCCTCTTTTTTGGAAGGGAATGGGTGAAACATTTAAGAATAAATTGAAGCCATCAATATACTCCTTCTAAATACTTACACAAATCATTTATTGAAGTTTACTAATCTATTTACAACTTTATTCTAACATAAATCTTTTGTACAAGGTACTTTTTCTAAAACTACTTTTGAGTTTTGTGTGTATTTTCTGAGTTTTAAATGTTATTTGTTGGATATTAACAAATACATATAATAGTATAATTCAAACCCATGCCAAGATATATATTACTTGTCCACATTTTTTGTATGTGTGTGTTTTGCCTTCTCCTTCTTTTTTGGAATTCTGATTATATACATTTTGACCTTTTGATATTGTTATATGGATCTCCAGAACAGTTACTTTTTCCTCAATAATTTTCCTTTAGTTTGAGAATAATTGGTCTATTTTCAAGTTCATGGTCTCATTTGTCATCGTCATCTGCTCTTAAGTCTATTTTCTGAATATTTTATTCTATATATTGCATATTGGAATTTGTATTTGGTTCTTTTTTTGTATATTTAATTTCTCACTTGTAATTTATCATTATATTGTAAAAGTATTTTTAATGTCTTTTAGATAGTTATTGTGGTATATTTGTATTCATTTCAATATCTAGGTCATATATCTAGATTTAGGTTCTCACAGTTACCCTTTCCCTTGAAAACGGGTCACATGTTTCAGTGACTTTGTATGTGGACTAATTGTGGGTTATACTCTGAATATTTAACGATATTGTAGAGACTCTGGATTTGGTTATATTTGATAAGCCTTACCATTTTCCATCCCTTCCTGTCTTCCTCCACACTTATAACTTGATTGAACTTGGACTACAAATGCTGCCTTGGGTGGCAGCTCTTGATTTTTGGGTCAGGGATTAGCCAGGTATTTGATCAAACTTGATTGAATTTGAGAATTTCTCCTTTCCGGGATCCCAGCCTTTCTTTTTAACATCTCTGGGTGCTGGGAACACTGCTCTCTAGTTCATCTTTCAGTTTGCTATTTGAGTTTTGTATACTCTGCATAGTGTTGGCTTTTGCTTACACTGAAGCTAACAGTCACCTGAAGAAAGTAAGAAATGCATAGTAGTATATGATAGGTTTTCTTTGTTCTTCTCATGTACTTAACTAGAAAACAAATTGAATTTTGTATTACATAGGTAAAAAATTGCTTAACTCTTAAATTATAGTCTCATTGAGAATGTTGGATATATTTACCATCTAATGTATATATTCAAGAAATTCCTCTTGGGACTCCATTGTAGAAGTCAAATTTCTGAATATTTGTGTGTATGTATGTGTGATGGAGTGAGACAGAGGAGGCAATTCTGAGAAAATAGATCACTATCAATAATATCTAAAACTATTTAAGAATTAGAAATTTGTTTACTAGCTAGTAGGTCTGAATATAACTGTCCTTTACTGCAATGACAACAGATTTTATCACTAATTTTTTTAAGTCAATGCTTACATACCTATCCATTAATGATGATAGATATTTTGACTTAAAATTTTTTAATTGTGGTTTTTAAGGGGTAAGCTATCATGTAGTGTTACATTTAGTTTTATAGCACAGTTTACTAAACTGAGAGAAATTCAAGTTGACCCTTAGATATTGTTGTGTACTGTCCAAAGGAAAATTTTGAATTCTGTAGTGTTTTACTTGTATGAAAGAGAAATGAAATGAAGACACTCATATTTTTAGGGATAGTTTATAAATGTGATGAGCTGTCTTCGGTGGCACTGAGGGTCTTTAGTAATGTAATAATAGCAGCATCAGCAATAACTATATAAAACACATGTTATAGATAAACAAATGTATCTATAACATATAAATATGTTATATTTATTTATTTATAACATAAATATGTTTTATTTATATGTTATATAAACATATAACATTAAATTTATATGTAATATAATAAAATAAGGAATAAATAATGTCTTAGAATCATTGCTATTTTTGTTGTCATAAACTAAGACTTCAAGTAGCATTTTGTTTATGTGCTAAATGACTTAAGTGTTAGTTTATAAAATATATGTCTCTCTTTGCCTTTATCTTGCATGGGAGCCGAAAAGAAAGATAGGGAGATTTTGGAACATAGAGGGAGGATAGAACAAAAGCTAGATGATTAAACCTTCTCCTTAACTCAAGGCCTTAATTGTTACTTAAAATGAAGGTTATGTCTAAGTCATTGCTATAGAATTTAGTATATTGATACAAAACATGGGCATGTCAAATACTTGGCAGATTTTAACACAAGAATATGTATCCTAAGTCTAACAGACAGATATGACTCTATCGGTATATGAGGTAAAATAGGTGAATAAGGTCTTCAAAAGCCTCAGAGACACACAGAATATGGCATTTAAAGCTGTTCTTACAATCCTAAATTTCTTTGACAACAAGACAAGTTAACTCCTGACAACATCATCATCAGAGAAGATGATGAGCATCAAAGAGCCTCCTTATGGACATGGCTTCAAAGGTGGCAAAATAGCCACTGGGCAAAATGTCCTCGTTCCTGCCACAAACAGAATCTGCCTAAAAATGGGCAACTTAGATGCAGGCAGAGTCGACGGCTGCCAAGTCAGGGTAAGCAAGTCCTCAATAGTTCCTGCCCTGCGAACAAGTCTGGCAGAAATATTAGGCCAGAAAGCTGAAGATGAAGCTCCAATGTTATAAAGTGTATTGGGTGACTGGTCAGGCAGTAAACTGTCTAAAGTCAATTTGTACATTTTGGAGGTTGCTAACCCACACTGCTGGTTCACTCAGAAATTTAAGTTTATTCCTTCTCAAGTCTCTGAGGGGCATTGAAGACAAGGTAGTATAGTTTATAACCAAGTTTAGCTGGTTAGGGGACAAGATCATTTTAGATCAAGATAAAGAAGTTAAGCTATTAGAGTTGAGATAGGATAGATATTGAATCTCATTCGGAAATTTAGACCCAACAAGACAGGAAAAACACTTACTTCAAATGCAGATGAATGCAGATGGCCAGTTCACTATGGATGTAACATGCATAGAACTCATTACTCTCATGATTGTCACACGGTTCTCCCTGCTGTATGTAGTTTGTTTTATACATGTGTAATAAAATAAAAGTATTTTTAAAAGTTTATAAAATATATAAATAATGGCTCTCAGACACCATAACTCTTTAGAATCTCCCTTCTCTGTACTATGGTTGGATTATGCAGTGTTTACTGAACCAGAGTGAAGATAAAATTTCATCTCATATCTCATATTTTATTTTCCTTTTCTGAACTCAGTGTAAATAATTTAATTCATCATTTAGCATACTTCAGGAAATACCAGTCAATTTTACGTAGGACAAGGTAGGACAGAGAAACAAAGATGACAATAATTTAAACATTTTTAACACATTTTTGTGTGTTTATGTGTATAATATATGTGTGAATGTGTATTTGTGTGTGTGTGTATACATGTGCACATGTTTATGGAGTTCAGAGGTTGACAGTGGTTGTCTTCCAGTCTATAGAAGAAGAATGCGTTCCATTCTGTGTTTGAGACTTTATCTCTCCCTGAGCCTAGAGCACACCAACTGCTGCACTGCTGACCAGTGGGCTCTGAGAACCTTCCTGATTCTGTCCTTTCAGAGCTAGGGAGACAGACGAGTGTCAACATACTTGGCATTTATGTGAGTGTGGAGATTTAGACTTAGGCTCTTTTGTATGTAAGGTAGGCTTTTACTAACTAAGCTAGCTCCCCAGCCCTTAAACTTAAACTTTTAAAAAGTATATGTGCATGTATATGGGTGCATACATGTACAGAGATCAGAAGATAACCTGTGGTGACATTTTCAGTAGCATCATCTACCTCCATGGAGAGAGAATCTCTTCCTAAAGCTTACCAATAAGCTAGATGTACTGGCCATCCTGTCCTCCCAGCAGTGGGTTTATAAGCATACAAATCTGTGCCCAGCATTTTTGATGAGTTCTGGGAAATAAACTTAGATCCTCATGCTTGTAAGGTAAGGGCTTTTTGCTATCATAATTTTAACCTTTGGAAAACCTTAGCTTATGCTATATGATTATTAAACCTGAAAGAAAACTTGAAATTGCTTTATCCTTTTAAAATAGTAAGATACCTACCATATGGAGAAAAATACACAAAGATAAATGTAAAACTCAGTGATATGTTAAAAAATAAAACACATATACAGCTACCACCCAAGTAAGGAAAATAGAGAATTACCAGCAAGCCTACCTCTTATTCACTGAGATTAATCAGTATCACAATTGCTATTATCATAATTTTTGTTTTTCTTCTTCTTATATATGTACATGCTCTTAAATGTTATGTTTCCCCAATTTTCTGGCTTTTATTTATTTGTTTCATTTTTTTACTGAAAAAATATTTTTTCATAGAATATATTCTGATTATGGGCTCCTCTCCCTCAACTCCTCTCAAATTTCTCCCTGCTTTTGTCTTCATATTCTTTTTGTCTCTCCTTAGAAGGTAAACAGGCATCTAAGGAATAATAAGAAAATAAAGTAAAACAAGTTAAAACCAAACAAATGAGAGTAAGATAAAACAGAGGAAAAAAGAAAACCAAAGAGAGGAAAAGGAGCCAAAGAAAAAGCACAAGAGATACATATAGACACAGAGACACACATGTTTGCACACACAGGAAATCCATAAAAACATAAAACTGGAATCTGAAGTCTTTGATATTTTTAAACCTACTTTATTTGGGGTTCTTCAGTGCCTATTTCTCTTCCAGCCCACTAACCCTAGATAGGAGAGAAAAATGGTTAATAGGAACAGGGGGTGTAGACCTTTTTAGACTCAGTTCCTTGGGGGTGATTCCAGTCTTTGTCATCTGGATTCCAATAGTCCAGCACACACAACAGCAACCATAGCAGCAACCTCGAAGTGTCTCTGGAGACTTTCTCTCTAGCAGCATCTTGAAGCAAAGCTAAAGTGATGGGTAGTAAAGAAGCCATGAGATGCAAAGTGATAAAAGCGATCTCTGTCTGTTTGGGGGCTATTTTATACCCTCCCAGAGTCCATAAAGGATGTTTTTCATCTGACAAAACCCATACTCCAGCATGAGTCTGTTTCCAGTGGACAAACATCATGTGCCCTCTCACAAGGCAGTTTCACATCCCACACGGGATAAAAACAAAAACATGTTTACCTCCACTACAGGAAGCCAATATATGTACTCAAAGGACCTGTAAGGTAAAATTGAAAAATGCCCTGACATTACATTATGAGACAAAGAACCTCCAAAGGTGCCATTGTGTTCATTTTGTGTTGGCCATGTACTGCTGGACATGGGGCCTACTCTTAAGAGTATTTAAAAATTTTTACCTCAGTGATACTTTCTTGGAGAAACTAATTTTTATTTGCAAGTGGTTTTCAATTGGAGATAGCTTCTGGGTTAGGGCTGGGGACTCTATCTTGTACAGACCTGTAGCGGCCTTGTGCATGCTGCCACAGTCTCTGTTCATACGTGCATTGGTCATTCTCTGTTTAGAAGGTCTTGTTTTCTTGGTGTCCTCTGTCTCCTTTGGCTCTTTACACTCTTTCTGCCTCTTCCTCTGCAGAGTTCCCTGAGCTCTGAGAGGAGGGATTGATGGAGACATCCCATTCAGAGCTGAGTGTTCCAAAAATCTCTCACTCTCTACACATTATCTGGCTGTGGTCTCTGTGTATTTGCTCCCCATGCTGTAGCTTGTTGCTTTGTCCAAATAATGGTTTTCTTTGCTGTTCAGAAGCATTTCAGTTTCTTGAAGTCCCATTTCTTAATTGTTGTTCTTAGGGTCAGTGATATCCATGATCTGTTCAGAAAGTCTTTTCTTGTTCTGGCCTTTATTTAAATGAAATGACCTAATCAGCATATATCTTCTTTTGTTTTGTTTTGTTTTTTCTTTTTTTTCTAGAAAGGGTTTCTTTCTATGATAGCCCCAGGTGTCTTGGAGCTTGGTTGGTAGACCAGCCTGGACTTGAATTCACACAGATTAGCTTGCGTTTGCCTCCCAAGTGCTGGGATTAAAGTTGTGTGCCACCACTGCCCAGCATATTCTTTTCTTTATGTCTTTTATAAAATATATGCTATTTTTTCTCTTTTACTGCTGATGCATATTGAAGTTTTTTTTTTTCTTTTCTAATTTTTGGCTACTAAGGATAACAATAGTTGTGAACCTCTTGAATATGTGTCTTTTACAAATACACCAATTTTGGCTCTATATATGTTTGGAAGGACATTGTCAGGTCATAGGGTATAAGTATCTTCAGCTTTACTAGAAACTGTAAACTCTTTCTTAATGATTGTATAGATTTATGTTCCCACTAGCAGAATGCAACAGTTTATATTGTTTTACTTTCTTGCCAACACCTGTTATTGTCTGTCTTTTTAGTTTTAAACATTTGGTTATGTGTGTATATCTCAGGGGTTTAAATCATGGTTCTTTTATGACTAATGAGATTTATAGCCTTTCTTGTAAGTGTCTATTTAAGTTGTAAATCAATTTGTGTAGAGGCTTATCTGTCCTCTTGAATTTTAGAGGTTTTTCCCATAATGGGCCAGTTACATTTTGTTGCATGTGTCTTTTCCCAATCTGGGTTATCTGTGTACTTTCTTAAGTGGCTTTTTGATTAAAGTATTTTAAATTTTAATATAGTTAAAACACTTTTATGATTAATGTTCTGTGTTAAAAACCTTTCTTACAAATAACTATAGAAGGTTTGTCTTTGAGGCCTAATTTAGAGCTGTGACCTACATATAATTTAAACGTAAATATAATTAAATGAAGTCTTTCCCCCATATTAGTATTCAATTAACATTGTAGTGAAAAGACCATCCTTTTCCTACTGCTAGATAGGGTTACATTAGTTATATATCAAATGCCCATAAAGTAGTAACTCTTTTATGACTTTATATTCTGTTCCATTACTTTCTTTTTCTATCATTATTACCAGAATTCAATTCTTTATACCTAGCACAAAAATAATTTATCATTTTTGCTTTTCTTCTTTATTGTTTTCTGAAGATTTATTTTTATTTATTTGTATGTGTGTATGTGTGTATGTGTCTCTGTGTTTGCCATGGGGGTGTGGGTGCCTGAGGAAGTCAGATGCCCTGGAGCTGAAGTTGCAGATAGCTGTGAGGTACCTGACATGGATGCTAAGTTCTAAACTCCAGTCCTCTGGAAGAGCAGCAAGTGCTTTTAACAGCTGAGCCATCTCTCAAGTCCCTTGATTTTCTTAACGGTTACATTTTAAAAAATCTTGGTTCTTAGTATTTTTTATTTTAATTTCAAATTTTGTTCTCTCATATATTACATCCTGACTACAGATCCCCACCTTTAGTCCCCTCCCTCCATCTCCCTTCTGCCTAGATCCACACCAAATCTGCCTTCATAAAAGAACGGCCTCCCAGGGACCTCAACCAAACACAGCACAACAACAAGCTACAATAAGACCAGGTATATACAATTACACCAAGGATGGTCAAGGCAAACCAGTAGGAGGAAGAGGGTCCCACAAATAGGCAAAAGAGTCAGAGCTGGCCCCAGCTTCCACTGTTAAGAATCTTAACAGAACACCAAGCTACTCAGCCATAATATATATGCAGAGGACCTAGGTCAGACCTCCATAGGCGCCTTCATCTCTGAGTCCCTATGATTCATTGTCAGTTGATTCTGTGAGTTGTGTTCCCGTGGTATCACTGATCCCTCTGGTTCCCTTGATTGCTCTTCTCCCTTCTCTGATGGACTCCTGGAAGTCCACCTAATGTTTGCCTGTGGGACTCCGCATCTGCTCTCAACAGTTCCCGGAGGGAGTCTCTCTGGTGATTCTTAGTATTTCTATAAATTTTTAAATTTTAATTTGTTAAAAAATTCTTTATTTGATTTGGGGTCTTTTCAAATAAAAGACCTGCCTAGTGTATCTTATTGCATGTGGTCTAATATTTAAGTGCTATCTTCTTTAAAAATGTATCTAAAATGATTTTATTTAAGAGACATTATATACATAAGTAGATGTGATATAGGTAAGGGGAAATTCAGGCCATGAATTACAGAATTGTCTATAAGGCAAAGAAGAATGCTAAAAACTTGCCAGGCTGTCTTAAGAGAGGATTCTTGGCTCATTCTTTAAATAGAAATTAGAATTCTATAAAGGTGTGCTGGTTAAGGTATATGTTTAAGAATCATTTGTAACAAAGCATTTTTAACGTATTCCTTTAGTGTATCAGCTGTTAGTTTATTGAAACACTTGCTTTCAGGATCTGCCAGAGCATCTTTTGGAGATCAAAAGGCAGAGCTCTGCAGTTCATTCTACCCTGGGCCCAGCTATGATGTATATAACCCATGCTATATGCATCAAAACTTTTCACCTGATTTAAGTCGGCGCTTTCCTCTTCATTTTGAAACAAAAAAATTATACGGATCTGGTAAGAAGACATTTTGTGCATTTTCTCTGGGCTTATCTTTAACAAATTTAGAAATTAAATATAAGACTGTAACAGAAATAGTTATTATTAGGAGCAATCTTAAAAAATAAGAGCAAAACAGGCTTCACAAGTGTGTGATGAGTGTTGTATCTTCTTTTTGGTGTTATAATTAGTATAAAAATTGATAGATAATATTTTCTTTTAAAAAATTTTTTATTATAGATTATTTTACATACATTTTTGTATGTAATAAATTTTACAACAGGTATTTATAATATTTTCTCTTTTTGTTCTAATCAGCTAAATGAATTTAAGAACTCATGATTGGAAGTTCACACAAAAAATAGAAAATAACTAGAATTTTTTCAGTTTGATATTTGAGACTATATCAATTACATGAACTACCATGTGCATCTCCGAGTCACAAAATCTCAGCTTTTCAGGTTTTACAGACCTACATGTATGCATGTCTCAGCATCACTGAAAATAAAAAAAATATTTTTGTAAGGGCCTACTCTAGCACTGTGCTAGAATACACAGTGTTCAGAGTTCCTTTTAAAGAAGATCTTATAGTTTGGGAGAAGAACTAGAAATATAATAGCACATGGGATTCAGGATTGAAATGTTACAATGTTATATGTGCTCATTAAATAGTAGTTGAATCACATTTATCAAAGGGTAGTCCCATCTTATTAAATTAATTTTTTCTGCATGAAAGATTGGGGAATATAAGCAAAAACATGCTTAATATTTGATATGAATATGAAAATGTGTTATTTGAGTGCCTAGACTACTTGTGCTGTGAAGAGTAAAATAATTGAACTTTTAAAGATTTTATTAGAGTTTCTTTTTATATAAATTTGGGTATACATGATCTATATAATATATTTCTATAGAGGTTTGTTTTATGGAAATTAGGTGGAATGTTACTCTTTCATTTTTATTACTAAAAAACAAACAACAAAACTTTTCTTTCATCCTTTTGTAGTTTGTGATTTAAGGACCAGTAAACTTCCTGGTTCGCCTGGGCTAAGCAAATCTATGCTTGATCTTACAACTTCACCTCAGCGATTCATCCAGGTATAACAATAATTTCACTATATGTGAACTTTTTAAAATAAAAAATTAGAACTATGTGAATTGCATTAGGATTCACGTATATTTTTGTGGTTATGTGGTTATGTGTATTATAATATCTGAATAATAAATATGTGGCATTTCCTATATTATTTTAGGAAATTTTCAGTGATTAATAACAGTCATTATATTCTTTCATTTTGCGTAATTTTATATCTCTTAATTTGTGTGCCCTGAAGGATCTTGAGTTAATTGGGATTTATAATCATATAGTTAAAAGTACTTATTTAACTTTCCTTATTGAACATAACTAGGCAGTTACTAAGAATTAGTATTTCTATTGTGGTATAAGACTTTAGTTTTTCAATAATACTAACATAAAATCCTTTGAAAGTTTAAAGACAGCAAAAATAAGAAAGGGAAATAGTGGTAGAGAAGAGAAAAGTTTAAAGACTAGTCATCTGTCTCTCTGTGAGTGAAAGTGAAAGCACCCTGAGCATCTTTTTGTATGTATTCATGGGCTTCTTTTTTGTCAGTGTGGAAGCCATGTTCTAAAAAATATGTATGCATTCTTAGTATTAATAGGTCTACCATTAATTTTAAAATACTTAATGTTTTAGAATAGAAGTCACTTATCATAAATATGAGTTGTTTGATGATTTTGTTAAATACAAACAGTCAAGACTTCATTCACCCCTAGAATTTTTGACTCAGTAGTACTGTGATAGGCTTTGAAGTTTTATTTGTATGAAGTTTCCATGATGCAGATGCTCCTGATCTAGAGGGACTATGCTTTGATAATACTATTTTACACTTTTATAGGTTAGTGAACACTTCCAGTAATATATGTAATATGAAAATAAAGACAAATAAAAAATACAAAAGGCTTTCCAATGTTACCTACTAAGGTATTTCTCAATATATGTTAGAGAGTTTCTTTCTTCTTCTACAGTGGTAGGAAATTCTGACCAGTAACACTGATAAAGTGATTAATACAGAGTTTGATATCAAGGTGCTTATTGGGACATAAGTATGAAAGTTTTTAAAGTTTAATATATAGCTTCTGACTGAAGCATTTTTGTTGTTGTTGCAGAGACATGACTCATTGTCCAGTGTACCTAGTAGTTCTTCTTCAAGGAAAAACTCTCAGGGTAGTAACAGAAGCCTGGGTAAGGAATACAGTATCCTATTTATACTGTTTAGCAGATTATTTCTACCTAGTAATAGCTTGACAGGGTTATAATTGGATAAAGAAAAATGTTTTTGCATTTTATATGCTGGTTATTGAACCTATTATAACAAACTCAGATGAGATAGCCCATGACTCATTATTCAAGCAGGAATGAATTTTTAAAAGTAAGCTGCTATATATCTTTTATTTGTGGTTTAAAGTATTTAGATTAAGGAACTTTCATAAGAACATAGACCTTATATGTTTGAATATATAGACTGTTTGAAGAGTTTTAGCTTAATTTCTCACGTTCTGAACTGTATGCATTTCAGTGTATTTTATGTCTAAGACTTTACTAAAAAATCACAGAAGTATGATTTTATCTTACTACTTTTGAAACTTAAAAACAAATAAGTATATCAGTTTTTGCTGGGCATGGTGGCACATGTCTTTAATCCAGCACTTGGGAGGCAGAGGTAGGTGGATCTCTGTGAGTTTACATAGCGAGTTCCAGGACAGCCAGGGCTAAGATCTTGTCTCAAAAATCTAAAACATATTTATTTTATTTGTGCTTTTAAAATAGGTTTATTTCAAAGCTTAATTGGATTAAAAAGATTACATGGAGTTTTTATTCTTTGTCCTTTATAATTCAGATACAATTACCCTATCAGGAGATGAAAGAGACTTGGGGAGATTGAATGTGAAATTGTGTTATAATTCTTCAGCAGAGCAGATCTGGATCACAGTTTTGCAGGTAAATTAGTGTAGTTAATATTGATTTTTACTATAAATTGAATATTTATATTTAATTTTAAATAATAGAATTAAAATTCATTCAATTAGTTTATGTTAATTTTATAACCTACAGATATTTAGTGTTGCTTCCTCCTGAAAAAAGAGTCAGCAACTATCTTCAGAATTTAGATTTCTATTGTATTATGTAGCAAAGAGTGCTTTATAAAACATTTAACACAAAACTGCTGACAGAAAACAGGGAAAGCACCTCAAGATACAGGAATAGGCATAAACTTTTATGTTAGGAAATAACTCCAGAGATCGACAAGTGGAATTTCATGAAATTTAGAAGTTTCTGAACAGCAAAGGAAACTGTCAGCAGAGTGAATGGACAGCCTACATACAGATGGGGAAATCATTGCCAGCTCTACTTTAGACAAGGAGTTATATCCAGGATATATAAAGAACTGAAAATATTAAGCACCAAAATCCCACAAGTGCCGAACAGTAAATTAGCTAAAAACTGAACAGATACCCCTTGAGAGAAGAAATACAAAAGGGTAATAAATTCTTAAAGAATGTTAAGTATCCTCAGCAATCAGGTAAATGCAAATGGAAACTTCTTTGAGATCCTGTCTCATTTGAGTCAGAATAGCTAACATCAAACAAAAACAAAAACAAATAAACAAACAAAACAAATACTGGTGAGTATGCTGGGTAAAAGGAACCCTTTGTGGGGGTGTAAACTGCTATAACCACTATGGAAATCATTGTGGAAATGTTTAAAAAAATGGCTAAGATAAAAAATTGAAGTGACACCACATAGTGGCGAGGATGTGGAGAAAGAGGAACACTCCTTTCATTGCTGGTGGGAATGCAAACTAGTACAGCCACTTTGGAAATCTATCTGGTGCTATCTCAGAAAAATGGGAATAGGGCTTCCTCAAGACCCAGCTATTCCACTCCTTGGAATATACCCAGAAGATGCTCCAGCACACAACAAGAAAATTTGCTCAACCATGTTCATAGCAGCCTTATTCATAATAGTCAGAACAAGAAAACAGCCTAAGTGTCCATCAGTAGAAGAATGGATAAAGAAACTGTGGTACATATACACTATGGAATACTACTCAGCTATTAAAAACAAGGAATTCCCAAAATTTGTGGATAAATGGATTGAGCTAGAAATGATCATAATGAGTGAGTTAACCCAGAAGCAGAAAGACTCAAATGGTATATACTCACTTATATCTGCATACTAGCCCAAGGGGCATGTCCCACGAAAGCCTTCACTTACCAGGAAACTGGGACAGAGGGGAGGGCATCCTATTGGGACTCTAGATAAGAGAAGCATGGGAAAAGAGAGAAATAGAAGGATCCAGAAGGCCCTAGAAACCTACAAGAAGAACATTATGATGGGCAGATCTGGGCTCAGGGGTCCTGCTGAAACTATGGCACCAGCCAAGGACAGTACGTGCAGTAAACTTCGAACCCCTACTCAGATCTACCCAATGGACAGGACATTCTTCACAGTTGAGTGGAGAGTGGGGTCTGACTTTCCCATGAACTCTGGTGCCCCATATTTGACCACGTCCCCGGGAGGGGGCGACCTGGTGGCACTCAGAGGAAGCATAGCAGGCTACCAAGAAGAGACTTGATACCTATGAGCATATACAGGGGGAGGAGGTCCCCCTCAGTCACAGTCATAGGGGAGGGGAGTAAGGGGAAAATGGGAGGGAGGGAAGAATGGGAGGATACAAGGGATGGGATAACCACTGAGATATAATATAAATAAATTAATAAAAAAACCCAAACCAAAAACAACAAATGAACAACAACAACAGCAAAACCTCAAAACCTCACAAAAAAAAACGCAAAATAAAACCACCACAGGACTCAACTCCTAGGCACATACACAAAGGTCTATAAGACTTACTACAAATAAAATTGCATATCCATGTTTGTTGCTTTTCCTTTCACAATAGCAGGGAAATTAAATCAGCCTAGGAACTGGTAATGAAAATATGGTATATATACTCAATAGAATTTTTTTAGGTATATAAATGAAATTGTGAAAATTTTAAGGAATAGGCCTGGAAATTAACAAGTGAGATAAGCATGACTCAGAAGACAAATATTATATGTCTTATTTCATATGTGGGCTTTTTAATTTTCATACTTGTACTTGCATGGATATAAGTCAGGAAATGAGAAAGAGGACCACAAAGGGGATGGATTTGGGTTTTTTTCTGCATTTTTTTTTATTAATTCATTCATTAATTCTCTGTTTAGCTCTGTCCCCTTTTTAAATTGGGCTATTTAGTTTGTTGGTGTTTAATCTCTTGAGTTCTTTGTATATTTTGGATAGTAGCCCTCTATCCGATGTAGGGCTGGTGGAGATCTTTTCCCAGTCTGTAGGCTGCTGTTGTGTCCTGTTGACAGCATCCTTTGCCTTACAGAGCTTCTCAGTTTCAGGAGGTCCCATTTATTAATTGCTGATCTTAGAGCCTGAGCTGCTGCTGTTCTGTTCAGGAAGTTGTCTCCTGTACCAGTGCGTTCAAGGCTCTTCAAGGGGATGGATTTTTATGTTTTTTTTTTCATTAATCGTTATCAAAAAGAGTTTTAAAAGAAGGGAGTCAGGGATAATAATGGAATACATGTTACTTGAGAGCCGGAAGAGGACAAGGCATGGCAAGGAGAGGGGTGGAGGAGGAATGACCAACTCTGACAAAAGTATACGGAAATGTCATGAAGGAAACTGATAGCACCCCAGAATAATGTCAAAATATTAATGGATGAAACATGAAATCTTAGTATTCTGAAGTTTATTTAAAATTTTAATTATAAATCATTAACTCAGTAGTCCATGGTGGCACACACCTTAAATCCCAGCACTCTAGAGGCAGAGGCAGTGGGTCTTTGAGGCCAGTCTGGTCTACATTGTGAGTCCCAAAACAACCAAGGCTATAGAGAGACACCTTGTCTCAAAAAAGTTATTAACTCAATATATATGTAAGATATTTGTATTGTCAGAGTCCTTTGTAGAAACTTAAAGTCTACTTTTATTGCTTTTAGTGCAGAGATGTAAATTGGCCTTCTAGTTATGGAGACACTCCTACAATTTCTATAAAAGGAATTTTAACATTGTCCAAACCAGTGCATTTTAAATCTTCAGCCAAAGAAGGTTCCAATGTAAGTGGCTCTTTGTATTTGAATTTTTTCATTTTTCTCATAATTGTCACTGATATTGATGTAAAATGGAGATTAACAAAGTGGGTGGGTTTTTTTGGAGAAGCTAAAATGATATACCTTTGCTTTTAAATTTTAAGTCCTAAGAGTATTTGCTATTTTATTGTTTGATATTAAGATGAATTTAAAAAGGAAACCTTAATTACTAGAATATATAGATGTTTAACAATAAGTAAGAAACTTCTTTATTTTTCTTGCTCCCAATACTTGCTGGCTTTGAAAAGCAATTGTAAAGTTGCAACAATCTCTTTCTCAAAAATATTCCAATTATTATAACTAGAAGGTTTATTATCTTGAGTTTTGTTTTATAGATTGCTTTCACATTAATTTAAATACATGCCCATTGTTGTCTTTTTGATATGGTTAAAAAGTTAAGTTTTTATATTATATGCAAATGGTATTTTAAAAATATTTAAAATTCTTTATATTTAAGTGGGGTGTGTGTGTGTGTGTATCTGTGTGAGTTGATTTATGCATATAAGTGCAGTGCACATTGACGCCAGAAGATTACACCTACTGAGGCTGGAGATAGCAGGAGATAGCTACCTGATGTGGATGCTGAGGCTTGAACTTAGGTCCACTACAAAACAGTATAAAAACTGAGCCATCTCTCCAGCCCTGAAAAGATATCTTTTAAAAGAATATACCATCTTAAAATAAAAGAAATAAAGTATCTAAGAATTCAAGAAAATTCATTTTAATTATTAATCATAAAATACCCACCCAGTTCCACCCAGAAAAAAAATTGTGTTTTTTAAAACAAGTTTTCTCAGTGTAGTCTTGGCTGTCCTGGACTTGCTATGCAGACCAGGCTGGCCTTGAATTCACAGCAGTTCACCTGCTTCTGGCTCCCCGAGTGCTGCGATTAAAGGTGTGCACCACCACTCCTGTCTGGAAATATTTTTTAATTACTCTAAACAGTGTTTCTCAACCTGTGGGTCTGACCCCATTGGGGGTTGCATACCAGATATTTTTTACATCAGACATTTATATTACAATTCATAACAGTAGCAAAATTACAGTTATGAAGTAGCAGCAAAATTGTATGGTTCAAGGTCACCATAACACAAGGAACTGTATTAAAGGGTTGCAGCATTAGGAAGGCTGAGAACCACTGCTCTAAAACATACACACTTTTGAGAAATTATTTTGGCAACACAATTCAAGTATTAAGTATTTATTAGATTATTTATAAAGTTATTAGCATAGCTATTTTACTTGAAATCTGTTCCATGAAAATAATCTAAAATGCAAACAAAAATGAAATGATGTACTCAAGGATGAACACTTCCTGAATTAAACAATTTTACTTTATGATTTTAAAATAAAAGTAAGTTAACAGGAAAAATACTTTCATTACTCTTTTATTTTCAAAATTTATTTTCACATATGAAGTTGTTTAGGAAATTCCTATTATGGAAAGTGTGAAGTATACCAGCATACTTGTACTGTGTAAAACTGTTAAATAGTTTTGTGTAATATTTTATTGGCATAGTTTTATAGCTTGATAATTTGAAAGAAGCACCTCAATGGTTGGGAGGCCAACAGGAACATAATTCTGTACGATCAGATATAAATCATTATAATATGAGTGGGAGTTTGGGCACAATATCCATCATATTTGTTAGTTGGCTAGATATCTTGACTTTTCAAAAAGCGACCACTGAAGATGTAAAGAAGGAAGTGTATAGCCAAGAAGGGTCTAGTGTTCAGTCTCTTTTAAAGAGAGAATTCAAGTCTCTTCATGTGAACAGCTTAGATTCTGGATGCTTAGTAAACTTATATATGAAATTCTTGAACTAATCTTATTAACTTTTGAACAATTTTGATGAATTGCAAGAGAAGTGTATGAGAAAACCAAGGATGGAAAAACAGCTTACTTTTCAAAAAAGCAAAGCTGTATTCTGATGAGGTTTTTGTTAATATTGATCTTAATTCCTCAGTATAAGGATGATTTGTAGAGCTAGGTAAGTTAGTAAAACAACACATATCCATTTTTATTTAATTAATGAAAAATATACTTGTAAAAATATATTCTACTACTTTTCTTAGGTATAAAACTTATTTTATAATGGCACATAAACCTTTTTTAGTATTTATAGTTAATATTTTCTTGTTTTTTAAGGTTATTGAATTTATGGAGACTTTTGTATTTGCTATTAAACTACAAAATCTACAAGCTGTGAGGCTTGTATTTAAGATTCAAACCCAGACTCCCAGGAAGAAAACCATTGGAGAATGTTCTCTATCACTCAGAACTCTTAGTACAGAAGAAATGGATTACTCATTGGAAATAATACCACCTTCAAAAATTTCTGTAAGTAATAATAGTATCCAATGCTGAATATAGTACACATAATTAGAATGGTTTGTTGAATGACTTTTATTTTTTGGAAAATAATTCATTATAATATGTTGGAAGACCATAAAAGTCCTCAAGAAATAGTATTTTTTAAAAATAATAGTTTAGAAATAATTTACAAAACTTTAACATAATAATTTTTCTTCCTTTATTTTCTTCAAATTAGCAGCATGCTACCCTTTCATAGCACATTTTTCATTAGTGTTTCATACTGTAGGAGTAACAACCCTGAAGGCAATAACAATGAAATATGAATAACTTCAAATAATTAATTTTTAAAAGTTTTTAGTAGCAGAGGACTCAGGAAGAATAGGAATGAATCTCAAAATCATATGCAATCTGAGATTACTATAAAGTGGAATTAAGAAAATGCTTTTAATTATAGGTACACTATATATCTGTTCTCAAATTGGTTAGAGTGGAATTTGGGTCCTTTCTGTGCCCAGCACAAGGGATGGAGTCTAGGGCCTTACACATACTGAGCACATGTTCTGCTGCTGAGCCACACCCCATCCCCATCACAGAAATTTGCTTTTATTTTAATAAATTTTTGCTTGTACATAAAAACGTTTTATATTTATTCATCTCAGGGTGGAAGATTATGTGGTAGCGTGTGTCAGGAGGTCAGAGGACAGATTGGGAATTGGTTCTCTTCACTATATAGGTCGTGGGTTGTCAGGCTTAGCAACAGCTGCCCTCAGACTGAGCCATCTCTTGGACCAAGAATGAAAGTTTTTAAAGTTAATTGGTTTTGGTTGTTACTGCTTTATATAAAAAGTGCTTGGTTGATTTTTGAGACCTGATATTTGCTTCTTTCAACCAACCAATCAAATATTGTCATTAAGGTATTTAGAAATTTGATCACTTCCCCTTGGGGGAAGCCCCTGCAGGCACACAGAGGAAGCAGAAGCAGGCTATCCAGATGAGACCTGATTTGCTGTGGCCATATGGTGGGGGAGGAGGTCCCCTTCTTTCAGAGGTCTAGGGGAGGGGAATAGGGTAGAAGTGGGGGTTGGGAATGGGAAGATACAAGTGAGGGGATAGCATTCAGGATGTAATCTGAATAAATTATAACAAATTACAATTTAAAAAGTATTTAGAAGTTCCTAATTATTTAACTGTATAGTTTTTCTGTTGGGATAACATTAATAGAAATCAGTCTTAAGCTTTGTAAGAACAAACATACATATGATTTTAAATTTATGTAGGATTATATTTTATTTCTTTAAATATAATTAGGATTACTTGAAGTATAATTAAAAGAACCTTAGCTATGCATTGGTATCATTTGAGAACTTTAAAAGCATATCCACACTTAAACTAATAAAATTGAATTTTCTTGGGGTCAGAACAGAGGCATTTGTAGTCTTTCAATAACTTTCCCAGTAGTGAGTCTAATGTGTTGTCTGGACTGAGAACCTCCATATTGGAAGTGAGAAATTACAGATTAAAATATTAAAAAAAGAAATTATTAAAGTGGTCAGAAGACTCTCCACAGTTGAGTGGAGAGTGGGGTCTGACTTTCACACGAACTCTGGTGCCCTATATTTGACCACGTCCCCTGGATGGGGAGGCCTGGTTGGCACTCAGAGGAAGGATAGCAGGCTACCAAGAAGAGACTTGATACCCTATGAGCATATACAGGGGGAGGAGGTCCCCCTCAGTCACAGTCATAGGGGAGGGGAGTAGGGGGAAAATGGGAGGGAGGGAGGAATGGGAGGATACAAGGGATGGGATAACCATTGAGATGTGCTATGAATAAATTAATAAAATATATTTTAAAAAGTGGTCAGAAGAATTAAAATTTCTTTCTAGTTGTTTTTTGACTATATTTGAAATCTCAGCCCTCAATGAGTATGTTTATAACATTTGTTACATCTAAAAACTTATTTAAGTTACTTTTTTGCTATTAAACCACAGTAATTATGACAGGAATTTGTTACTGGCATCATTTACAATAGCTTAGTAGATAGGAATATCTGGTCATATTTTACAGAAGATACAAATGTCAAATGAATATTTCATATATTAAATGGTAAAGATGGGTTATATAATGCTAACTCAGTGAAGGAAATTGAGAAATTAATTTTTGGAAGATTTTGAGGGAATATTTATGGATGCATTTTTGTTTTTTAAAAATAAAATTTATTATAAAATTCATATCAAACATTATACACTGAAATTAAGTAGCCCCTAAGAATGAATGAATACACACACACACACACACACACACACGCACACACACACACACACACGCACACACACACACACACTAAGAATAACCATTTTGAAGCTGTAAAGCTTCTCACTGGATTTTACACTGTCACTATTGAATATGTTTTTATGCACTATCCACCACCTGTACCAAAAAAATCAAATGATAGAATTAGAACTAGAAAACAGTTACCTTTATATTGTCTTTCATAACTCATGCCTATTACCTGCAGGCAGTCTTTGTTCATCTATTTAAAACTTTGTTTTCCTTTTACATGTTATACTGTACCCCAACATGTATGTTAGTTTACAATATATTATTAGCTAGATTCTGCATGTGAGGAAGATCATCCAGTTATTTTCCTTCTGAAATTTTTTGATCTTGATTAATATTAAACATTATTAGCCTATGCATTTTTCTGAAAATTTTGTGATTGTACTTTTCTTTAGCGCTGAATAATATTTCATTTCTCTCTCTCTATGAAAGTTAATTAATTTTGTTTTTTAATACAGGGTTTCTTGGATGTTCTGAATTCACTTTGTAGATGAGGCTAGCCTTGAACTCACAGAGACCCACCTGCCCCTGCCTCCCTGGGTGCTGGGATTACAGGCGTGCGCCACCATGCATGTGTCTAGGCTGATTCCACCTCTTTGCTATAGTGAATGAAGCAGCAATGAATGAGGACATCTCTGTGATAGTAAACAGCATTTTCTGGTTATTTACCTAGGAGTGAGGTAGCTTAGTTACATAGTAGTGATATTTTTATTTATTTAATTTTTGAGAAATTCCCAAAATGAACTTGCATGCCCACCAACAGTGTACAAAATGTTTTCTTTCTGTACATCTTCTCCAACATTTGTTATCAGATTTGTTAATAATAGCTATTCTGCCTGGGGTGAAGTAGTATCTCAAAGTAGTTTTAATTTATATTTTCTTGATGGCCTGGGTTATTGAACAATTAAAAAATAGTTATTGACAATTTCTTCTTCCTCCTCTTCTTCTTCCTCTTCTCTTTTTCCTTCTCCTTCCTCCTCCTTTCTTCTCTCTTCTCCTTATCATCCTCTTCCTCTCATTATCATCCTCACTCTCACTCTCATCCTTATTCAGTCTTATCCTCACTCATATCCTCACTCTCACTCTCTCATCCTCACTCATATTCTCTTTCAATCTCATCCTCACTCTCACTCTCACTCTCATTCTTTTTCTTCTTTTCTTCTGAGATAAAATTTTATTTAAAAAATTTAATTTAATTAATGTATTCATATTACAACTCAATTGTTATCCCATCACTTGTACCCTCACGTTTTCCCCTCCCTCCTGCTTTCACCCTATTCCCCTCCCCTAGGTCTATGACCGAGGGGGACCTCCTCCCCCACTATATGGTCATAGGCTATCAAGTCTCATCTTGGTAGCCTGCTTATTCATTCTTTGAGTGCCATCAGGCCTCCCCACCAAGGTGAGTTGATCAAATTTGGGGCACCAGAGTTCATGTCAGAGTCAGTTCCTGCTCTCCACATACCTGTGGAGAACGTCCTGTCCATTGGGTAGATCAGAGTAGGGGTTTGATGTTTACTACTTGTATTGTCCTTGGTTAGTGCAATAGTTTGAGCAGACGCCCTTGGGCACCGATCCACCTGTCACGATGTTCTTCTTGTAGGTTTCTAGGACCTTCTGGGTCCTTCTATTTCCCCATCTCCTATATTTGTCTTACCTAGAGTCCCAGTGGTATGTCTTCACATCTGTCCCAGTCTCCTGGTAAGTGAAGACTTTCATGGGACATGCCTTTTGGGCTAGTGCCCAATTATAAGTGAGTATATACCATGTGAGTCTTTCTGCTTCTGGGTTAACTCACTCAGTATGGTCATTTCTAGTTCCATCCTCGTTTTCTCCTTGTATCTTTTGTTCAAATTGTTTCTTGTTTGGCAGGTTTACTCCTTTGGTATTTAATTTCTGTATTCTTTTTTTTTTTTTGTGGGATATTATTGGTTTTTATTTTTCTTTGGAAGAGAGAAAACAAAACAAAACAGGCTCAGGTGAGACAAGCACTAATTTAAGGCAAGATGTAGAACTGAAAAGGCCTCATCAGCAGTTTTTAAAAAAAAATTTTATTATTAATTTATTCTTGTTACATCTCAATGGTTATCCCATCCCTTGTATCCTCCCATTCTTCCCTCCCTCCCCTTTCCCCCTTATTCCCCTCCCCTATGACTGTTCCTGAGGGGGATTACCTCCCCCTGTATATGCTCATAGAATATCAAGTCTCTTCTCGGTAACCTGCTGTCCTTTCTCTGAGTGCCACCAGGTCTCCCCCTCCAGGGGACATGGTCAAATGTGAGGCACCAGAGTACAGAGGAATATCAAATGGCTGAGAAACACTTAAAGAAATATTCAACCTCCTTAGTCGTCAGGGAAATGCAAATAAAAACAACTCTGAGATTCCATCTTACACCCATCAGAATGGCTAAGATATAAAACTCAAGTGACACCACATGCTGGCGAGGATGTGGGGAGAGAGGAACAATCCTTCATTGCTGGTGGGAATGCAAACTAGTACAGCCACTTTGGAAATCTATCTGGTGCTATCTCAGAAAACTGGGAATAGGGCTTCCTACAGATCCAGCTATTCCACTCCTTGGAATATACCCAGAAGATGCTCCAGCACACAACAAGAAAATTTGCTCAACCATGTTCATAGCAGCCTTATTCATAATAGCCAGAACCTGGAAACAGCCTAAGTGTCCCTCAGTAGAAGAATAGATAAAGAAACTGTGGTGCATATACACTATGGAATACTAGTCAGCTATTAAAAACAAGGAATTTCCGAAATTTGTGGATAATTTCTGTATTCTTGATACATCCTGGATATTAGCACCTTGTCTAAAGTACAGTTGGTGAAGATTTTCTCTCATTCTGTGGGTTATTTGCCTTGCTGATAGTTTCTTTTGTTGTGCAGAAACTTTAAATTTCTTGTAGTCTTATCTGTTGATATATGGAGTTAGTTTCTATGCTATTGGTATTCTATTAATAATGTGCTTGATGGGGTTAAAGAGATGTCTGAGTGGTTTTGAGAATATGCTATTCTTGCAGAGAACCCAGGTTTGGGTCCCAGCATCCTCATGGTAGCTCTCAACTATCCATATGCTCACTAGGTACATAGGCATGCATTCAAACCACTTATACATATAAAGATAGAATAAATAAATCTAAAACTCTTTAAAATGAAGTTTTTGCCTAGTCCAACAATTTCAAGGCTATCTGCTATGTTTTCCCCCTAGCAGTTGTAAAGTTTCTAGTTTAAAATTAAAACCTTTGATGCATTTTGAACTGAAATTTTTCTGAGACAGGGTTTCTCTGTGTAGCCTTGGCTATCCTGGACTCTCTTTATAGACCAGGCTGGCCTCTAATTCACCTAGATTCACACCTGTCTCTGCGTCCTGAGTGCTGGGATTACAGGTGTATGCCATCATGCCTGGCTTGAACTGAGTTTTGTACAAGCTGAAAGATAAGCATCTTTTTTTTTAACCATTAATTCATTTATTTATTCACTTTCCATCCTGATTGTTGCCCCTTTCTCTTCCCAATTCCTTCTCACACACCCATCCCCTCATTCTCCCCTTTCCTTCTCAAAGAATGGGGTACCAACCCACACTGCCATATTAAGTCGCTGTAGTACTAGGCACATCCTCTTTCACTGAAGCCAGACAAAGCATCCCAGTTAGGGAAACAGGATCTAAAGGGAGGCATCAGAGTTAGAGAAGGCCGCCCCACTCCAGTTGTTGGGAGACCTACATGAAAACCTAGATAAATAACCTCTACTATATGTGCAAGGGCCTAGGACCAGTCCATGCATACTCTTTGGTTGGTGGTTCAGTCTCTGTGAGCTACCTTGGGCTCAAGTTAAGTTGACTTTGTAGGTCTTGTGGAATCCTTGACCCCTCTGGTTCCCTCAATCATTCTTCCCTCAACTCTTTTATAGGATTCCCTGAGCACTGTTTAATGTTTGACTGTGTGTCTCTGCATCTTTTTCCATCAGCTGCTGGGTGAAGCCTCTCATAGGAGTTATGCTAGGTTTCTGTCTATAAGCATAGCAGAGTAATATCAATAGTATCAGAGATTGGTTCTCTCTCATGGGATGGATGACAAGTAGGGCCAGTCATTGGTTGACCATTCCCTCAATCTTTGCTCTGTTTTTGTCCATATACATCTTATAGGCAGGATAAATTTTGGGTCAAAGGTTTTGTGGGTGGGTTGGTGTCTTTATCCCTCCAGTCTCGCCTGGCTATAGGAGGTGGCCACTTCAGACTCCATGTCCCCTACTACTAGGAGTTTCAGTTAGTCTTATCTTTGTTCATGCATATCCAATTATATCCTCTTGATCTCCTTTAGTTTTCTTATTGTTCTGGCTAGGACTTCAAGTGCTATACTGAAGAGATACAGAGTGAGTGGGCAGCATAGTCTTGTCCCTGATTTTAGAATTAAGTTTTTCTTCAATTAACTTGATATTGGCTATTGGCTTGCTGTATATTGCATTTTTTTTTTTTTAGTTTTATTGAATGTCTATGATTTATATATCATGCACCAAAATCCCTCTCCTCTCCCCAGTAAAATAAAACAGACAAACAAAAAATCTTGTCACAGAAGCTGTAGTGTATCACGCTATCAAGAAAATAATTTCATTTTGATTTTCCAATTTTGTGGAGTGCAGGCTTTTGAAGTAAAACCTAATGATTCTTTAGATTTCCTCAGTGTCTATTGTAATGTCCCTCCTTTTATTTTTGAATTCATTAATTTGGACTTCAGCCTAGTAGTTAGTTTGGCTAGGAGTTTGTCTGTCTTGTCGATTTTCTCAAAGAACCAACTTTTAGTTTTATTGATTTTTTTGTATTGTTCTCTTTGTTTCTAATGTATTGATTTTAGCCTTGAGTTTATTTCCTGCCATCTGTTTGCTGTGTTTGCTTCTTTTGTTTTGTTTTAGAGCTTTCAGATGTTCTGCTAGTATGAGAATTCTCCAATTCTTTATAAAGGCCCTTAGTGCTAAGAATCCTCCTCTTAGCACCACTTTCATGGTGTCTGATGTATTTGGGTATGTTGTACCTTCATTTTCATTAGATTTCAGGAAGTCTATAATTTCTTTCCTTATTTCTTCTGTGACCCAGTGGTCATTGGATAGAGAGTTATTCCATTTCTATGAGGTTGTAGGCTTTTTGTTGTTTCTGTTTTTGTTGGCGTCCAGCTTTAATCCATGGTGATCTAATAAGATACAAGGGTTTTTCAGTTTTCTTGATTGCTTTGTGACCAACTAGGTGGCCAGTGTTGGATAAGGTTCCATGATGTGCTAAGAAGAAATATATTCTTTTGTGTTTGGGTGAAAATTTTTGTAGATATCTGTTAGGTCCATTTGGTACATGACATTTTCATTATTTCTCTAGTTTCTGTCTCAATGATCTGTCCATTGGTGAGAGTGGGGTGTTGAAGTCTACCACTATTAATGTGGGGATTAATGTGTGATTTAAGCAATAGTAATGCTTCTTTTACAAATGTGAGTGCCCTTGTATTTGGGGCATAGATATTCAGAATTAAGTTGTCGTCTTGGGGGATTTTTCCTTTGATGATCATGAAGTGTCCTTTCTTATCTCTTTTGGTTAATTTTGTTTGAAAGTCTGTTGGCTCTCCTCATTTCTGGGGTCACTGGTCACCAGTCCTCCAGAACAGGGAGCAGAAGTGACTGAACTGGATGTTTGGTGGCTCATGAGCACAAAGGGAAGTAACTTTCAGGGACTAGCTTCAGGCAGATCAAGTTTATTTAGGGTTAAAGGCAGTTATATAGGACTTTGGAGAGGGTTTAGGGAATGGTGGCTAAAGATCATTGGCTGAAAGGCTAAAGTACTAAGATGCCTTATTTACATGGAAAGGCATTCCAGGTATCCTAAGTCCTTTCTGAATGGGTTCTTATATCTTATTGGGAGAAAGGGAATTGGACCTGTAATATCCCTAAGTACTATGTGACATTCCTCAGGTAGTGGGTGTTGGGGTTTCAGGCTCCCCAGGCAGAGAAGAGGAAGCTTCGTTGGCAAAAGGAGTCCTCCATTTTGTACAAAGTCAGGACTTTTCGGTAAAGGTAGACTAGGATCTTAGCTGCAGGGTTTCCTGACAAAACTCTATTTTATTTGATATTAGAATGGCTAATCCAGCTTGCTTCTTGGGTCATTTGCTTAAAAAACCTTTTTCCAGACCTTTACTCTGAGATTATGTCTATCTTTGTTACTGAGGTGTATTTCTTGTATACAGCAGAGTGATGGATCCAGTGTACACATCCATTCTGTTAGCCTGTGTCTTTTTATTGGAGAATTGAGTCTTTTGAGATAGAGAGATATTAATGACCAATGATTTTTAGTTTCTGTTATTTTGATGTTGGTGCGTGCGCATGTGTGTGTGTGTGTGTGTGTGTGTGTTTCTCTTTTGATTATGCTGCAGTGGAGTTCTTATGTTTTCTTGGGTGTAGTTAACGTTCTTGGGTTGGAGTTCTCTGTCTGGCACCCTCTGTAAGATAGGTTTTATGCATAGATATTGCTTAAATGTGGTTTTGTTGTGGAATATTGTGTTTTCTCCATCTATGGTGATTGAAAGTTTTGCTTGGTGTAGTAGTCTGGCATAATATCTGTGGTCTTTTAGGGTCCCTCTGGCGTTTAGAGTCTCTGTTGAGAAGTCAGGTGTAATTCTTAAAGATCAGATCTGCCTTTATATATGACTTGGCCTTTTTCTCTTACAACTTTTAATATTCTTTCTTTGTTCTGTTTATTTAGTGTTTTGATTATTTTGTGACAGGAGTATTTTCTTTTTTGGTCTAATCTATTTGGTGTTCTGTAAGCTTCTTGTATGTTTATATGCATCTCTTTCTTTAGGTTGGGGAATTTTCTTCTATGATTTTGTTGAAAATATTTTCTGGTCACGGGGCTGAGGATTTTCTCTTTATTCCTATTATTCTAGGTTTGGTCTCTTCATAGAGTCCCATATTTCTTGGATGTTCTATGTCAGAAACTTTTTAGATTTAACATTTTCTTTGACTGATGTATCACTTTCTTCAATTGTATCCTCTATGCCTGAGATTCGGCCCTCTATCTCTTCTATTCTGTTGATGATGCTTACATCTGTGGTTCCTGTTCTCTTCCCCAAGATTTTCATCTTCAAGATTCGCTCAGCTTGTGTTTTCGTTATTGTTTCTATTTCCATTTTCAGGTCTTGAACCATTTTATTAATTTTCTTATTCAGTTTGATTGTATTTTCCTGTATTTCTTTAAGCGATTTATTTGTTTCTTCTTTAAAGGCCCCTATCATCTTCATGAGAATAGATTTAAGTCATTTTCTTGTGTTACAATTGTGTTAGGATATACAGGGTTTGCTGTAGTAGGATGGCTGGGTTATGATGGAGCCACATTGCCCTGGTTCTTGTTGATTGTGTTCTTATGCTGGCCTTTAGCCATATGGGTGTCCCTGGTGTTGCCTGCAGAACTCATCAAGAAAGTGGATAGAGCTGTGAGCTGTTTCTGGGGCCTGGGAGCTCTCCTTAGTAGGTCAGGTAGTCCTGTGGGCCAGAGGTTAGATGACCCTGGGGCCAGGCAGACCTCCTCTGATAGGTGGACAGAGCTGTGGAGTAATACGTTGGAACTCAGGGTTTCCCGACCCGCGGGTCCAGTTATTCTGAGGGCGAGCGAGGAGGGTCATGGCCTGTGGATAAAGAATGGGCGAGAGAGACGACAGGGGTCAAGGAAACATTGCTTGTCAAGAGCCGTTTATTGTAAGGGGGTATTCAAATTTAAAGTAAGCTTCAGGGAGGGCGGGGGCAGGAAGGAATGCAGTGGAAAGTTATGGAATCCTCTGGGCCAGGCCCCAAGGGCAGCAGATGAGGAGGGGGCGATTACTCAGAAGTTGCGATACACCGAATGTTCTCTTTCTCAAGGTCAGGCTGGATCTTTTGTGGTTGCCAGGCATAATGTTTATCTCAGGCATGCAGACAGCTGTGGCTTTCAGCCAGCAGGGCCTCTCAGCCAGCTGGGGCAGGTCAGGCAAGGTCCTATGGCTCCTAACATCAGGGAATGACCTGAAGTTCTCCTCTGTTGACTGTGTCCCAGTTGGACCCACAGGCAGGGGATTGGGGTGGGTGGGGGTCTAATGTGCATGGTCCTGGAGGCCTGGCAGCTCTCCTCAGGAAGATGGGAATGGTGGTGGGCCAGAGGCTGGGTGTCTGGGGCCTTGCCAGGTCTCCTAAAAAATAAGACTCTTACTTCATTCTTCTGCAGGTAGAAATCCAATTCTGCCCGTGCTATTTGTTGATTAGGCTACTTTTTCTTTCTTTCTTTCTTTTGAGATAGAGTTTCTCATGTACCCTTGGCTGTCATGGGACTCCCTCTGTAGACCATGCTGGTCTCAAACTCAGACATCCACATGCCTCTGCCTCTTGAGTGCTCAGATAAAGGCCTGAGCCAATATACCTAGCTATATGCTATCCTTTTTTCCTAATGCATGTGTTTGCTTCTATTTTCAAAAATTAAGTGGTTATAGCTTTCTTGTTTTGTTTTTGAGTGCATTATTTACCTATTATTATGCCAATATCAGGATATCTTTATCACTGTAGTCCTATCATGTAATTTAATGTCAGATGTTGTAATGCCCCTAGTAGTGTCCTTATACCTTAAGATTACTTTGGCTCTTTGTGGTCTTTTGTAGTCTTCTATGAATTCTTATATTGATATTTCCTAAAACTTTGACGTATGACATCAGAATTTTTATAGGTTATTATATTAAATCTATAAATTAATTTCGGTAGCATAATCATTTTCATAATATTAATTCTGCTAATACAGGAGTATAGAGTGTCTTTCTATCATCTAATATCCTTTGTGAAAACCTTTTTTGATATCTTGAAATTTTTGTTATAGAGGTCCTTTACTTTTTTGGTTTGATAAATTCCTAAGTATTTATACTTGGATATTTTGGTTATTTTTAAAGAAATATTTTTCCTAATTTCTTCTCTGAGAGAATGTTGCTGGTATAAATGAGGGTTGTTTTTTTAAAATAATTTTTAATACCAATTTTTTTATACTTCGACATTAAGTGTTTATTTGATCCAAGTGTCGTCTAGTATACCACTAGAGTTTTTAAAGCAAAGATTCATATTGTCTGTAAATTCATATAGTTTGACTTCTTCCTTTTCTCTAAGAATTCAAGCCGTCTATCTCTCTTTTAGAGGAGATGCTCCTTTAAGATCATGTTGTCTATAGGTTTGTTATATAATCTTTATTATTTTTATGTATGTGCCACCTATTCCTAAAATCTCCAGAACTTTTATCATGAAGACAAACTGAGCATTGTCAAATGCTTTTTCAGGATTGATTGAAATAATTATGTGGTTTCTGTCCTTAAGTATATTTTTATGCATATTACATTTATTTATTTACATATGTTGAATCAACTTTGATTTTTCTGATAGGAAGGCCACTTGGTTATAATGTTAATCTTCTTAATATGTTTATGAATATGGTTTTCAAGTATTGACACTTTTTGCATCAAAGAAATTGGTTTATAGTGTCAGTCTCTGTCTCTGTCATTTTTCTCTCTCTGTCTCTCTGTTTCTCTTTTCCCCTTCCATTTCCTTTTCTCTTCTCTTCTGCCCTCTCCTCCTTCCTCTATCACCTCTCCCTTTCCTTTTTTTTTCTTTTTTTTTTTTTTTTTTTTTTTTTTTTTTTTTTTTTTTTTTGTAGTGTCTGTACCTGGTTTTGGTATCAGGATAATACTGGCTTCATAGAATGAATTAATTTGGTGTGTTAATTAATTCATTTTCTGTTTTATGGAACAAATTAGGAAGAAATGATATGAAGTCTTCTTTGAAAGTTTTATAGAATTTAGCAATGAATTTGTCTGGTCCTGGGCCTTTCTTTGAGGGGGCTTTTAATAACAACTTCAGTCTCATTGCCTATAATGAGTTTGTTTAAGCTTTTTGTATCTTTATGACATTATTTTAGTAAATTATATATGTATTTATATTTTTTTTATTTCATTCAGGTAATTCTGCTTTTCAGAGTATGAGTTTTAATAGGAATTTCCAATGATGTTCTGTATTTCATTGGGCTCAATTGCAATGACAGCATTTTGATCTCTAGTTTGTTAATTTACATCTTTTCCCTCCTTTTTCAGATTGGCTAAGAGTTTGTCAGTCTTACTTTTTTTTAAAAAGCCACCACTTTGATTGATTTTGTGTAAAGCAGACACAAAAATGAGTACATATAACTATAGCCATCTAATACTTAACAAAAAATACGTTGAAAGAAGACAGGTAGTTTATGGCTCTAGGGAGAGCTTTATTAACCAAAGTGGTATAACTTCTTTTAAACATATGATGTGCATATGTATATACACATAGACTTATATGTGTTACTTTAACAATAATAATACAATTTCTTCTGACTTTTTCAGACATTCTTAATATTGTTTTACTCTCTATTTCCTTTTGTATTGATTTCCCAGTGCTCTTCTCCAATTTTATCCATTTCTCCTTTTAAATCTCTTTTATCCTGCTATTACCTTCTTTAGTGTTTTTTCTTATTTATCCTTGTTTCCCGTTTTACATTCCTGGTTTCCGCAGTGAGAAGATTAGAGATAGAAACCACAGATGAGAGGGAACATGCAGTGTTTTTCTTTCTGAGTTTGGGCTACCCCACTCAGTATAATATTTCGTAGTTTCATCTATCTTAAAATGCCATATTTCCTTTTTCCTTACAGCTGAGTAGCTTTCTATTCTACATTTTTCGTATTCCTTCATCAGTTTAAAGACATTTAGGCTGATTGCATTTCCTAATTATTGTGAATGTAGTAGCATAAACATAGGTGAAAAAGTTTCTGTGGAGTAGAATGTTGACTCCCTTGGGTATATGCCATGTGAGTGGTATCACTGGGTCTTAACGTAGATGTATTTTTAGGTTTTCGAGAGTTTTCTAACACTGGTTTCTAGAGTAGCTACACTAGTTTGCAAGTCAACCAATGATGGAGTCCTTTCCAGCATTTGTTGTTGGTTATTTTGTTGATCTTATTCATTCTGACTGGCGTAAGATGAAATCTCAAAGTTGTTTTGATTTGTATTTCACTAATTGCTAAGAACATTTTTTGAAGTATTTCTTAGCCATTTTTATTTTTTTCCTTTAAGAATTTTCTGTTCAGATCTATAGCCCATTTAAAAATACATTGTTTGATCTTTGAGCCCTTTTTACTTTATATGTTTTGGGTATCAATCCTCCACCAGATGCCTAGCTGACAAAGACTCTCTCCCATTCTGTGGGCTGCTTCTTTACTCAACTCTTTAGATCTGTAAAACTTTTTAGTGTTTTAAAATTTATTTACTTATTAATTCATTCATATTACATCTCAATTGTTATCCCATCCCTTCTATCCTCCCATTCCTCCTTCCCCCCACTTTTACCCTATTCCCCTCCCCTATGACTGTGACTGAGGGGCAACTCCTCCCCCTGTATATGATCATAGGGTATAAAGTCTCTTCTTGCTAGCCTGCTAGCCATTTAAAAAATAATAACACACAGTAAGAACAATTATGAAACAATCATAAAACCCATAGGCAAGACTTACATACATAATGTTTAGTTAAAAATATTTGGTAACCTTGAAGAAATATTATCTATTCTAACTTGGTGAGTTTAGAGTTCTGAATTTGTATTATTTTCTGTTAACCTAAAACATCTATTTGGGCCTTTAAACATCTTTTTAATTCCTAAACAATTAAGTTTACTTGTAAAACTATAATAATCTAGTCTTCAACCCCATCAGAGACTTGAGAAGGAATAAAATTAATTACCTGAGTTAATAGGAAGTATAGGTTAGCAACTTTCAAAATTAAGAAATGACAGAGATAGTTCACTGCCTGAACAGCCACCCAAAGCTCTATAGCATTGGAGCCTTCTTCAGCCTTCTGGCCCAGTGTATGTGACAAACATATTTGTGAAGCAAATATTAAGGACTTGCTTACCCTCTCTTGGCAGAGCATGGCAGTCAACTCAGCCTGCATCTAAGCTTTCCCATTTTAGGCAGAATTCTTTCTGGGGTAGAAACAAGGTCATTTATTTGGCCAGGTAGTTGGCATACCACATTTGAAACCATCTACATAAGGAGGTTCTTCATCATCTTTGAGGTAGGCTGGGTGTTGCCAGGAGTTGATCTGTCTTGTTGTCAGAGAATTCTTAAGATAATAAAAACATTTTAAAATGCCATATTCTGTAGGTCTTTGAGGTGTCTGAAGATCATATCTATTTATTTTTACATTATCTATCTATCTATCTATCTATCTATCTATCTATCTATCCATCATCTATAGAATCCTATCTATCTGTTAAACCTAGGATGTATATTCCTGTGCTAAATTATATTAGTATTTGACATGACCATGAATCTGATTGACAAGTCATTAACTTGCATTATTTAATTATCCTAACCAGCCTACAACAGCAGTTTGAAAAGTATTGGAAGTAAACTTAGAATTATAAATAAGTTGCATGTGTAGATGTCCTAAGAAAGACTCCACCCAGCAGGGTATAGGGACAGTTACAGAGATTTGAAACTGGACACTGGACAGAGTCCCAAAAGTGTAGGGTGGCCCTGTCAGACCATAGAGGAAGAGGTCATATGTAGTACAGGGGACACTAGGTAAACTAAGGTCAGACTTTAGGGGAGGAGGGCTCCCCTTTCTAAGAACTAGGGGAGGGAGGGAAAGGGGATGAGAGAGGTGATGGGACTGGGAGTTGATGAGGGAGGGGGTGGGGTGAGGATGGGATGAGAGAGGGGGCTACAATTAGGATGTAAAGAACTCAAACTGCGGAACAAGCAGGTAACTTACATTCCTAATCCCACTACATGGGAATAGCTCTGAGACTTGCAGAGATACAAATGTAAAGGCATAAAGAGGCCTCATGTTGGCCACAGATTCTCTGTGACTTAGTATTAGACGCCATTCCGAGTAAGGCATGAAGGAAGATTTGCAGACACCTTACGTCAACTCATACAATGAGCAGAAAACTAGCTTTAATTGCTCTGTGCATCCCATACACCTCATACAGTTATAATGTTAGAGCTGTATAATGCTTGTGAGAAATTATGTTTTCAGAACAAAATAACCAGGTACTGATGCTGGATCAGATCTGACAAGAATCATTCCTCTCCACATGATGGATGCTGACTTCCTGCATCCTCCTAGCTCCATCCCCAGATGATTCTTTCTGTTGCCGTTACCCATCAGATTTGGACTGCTTCCTGTGCAACATTGTAGAAAACTTCAGATCCAATTTGGACTACCATTTCAATCTCCTACTAAGCCTGGAATCTCTCAACATTTAGAAACTGGACCATAAATGCAATCCCTGGCTTGCTTAACCATTTTCTCCAATTTTGGGGGCCCATTGCAAGGTATTATTTGCCCCAATTCAACCTGAAGAAACCTTAAGAGAATGACACCCCATTCCCTCTAAGGATGGGGGGGGGGCGGGCGTATAGGTTTCTCTTTGCTCTCTTGGTCTACAAATTCTTATTCTCATTGGGAGATGGTCATAAGTCATTATTGGTCTTATACAGAGAAAAAACTAGGTGAAACTCAGGGACGTGTCTCTTTTCCTTTATCTTGCATACATAGATAAAGAGATAGGAGCTGGAAAAAAAAAGAAAGGGAGATATAGGAACATGGAGGGAGGGTAGAACAAAAGCTACATGATTGAACCTACTCAAGGCCTTCATTGTTACTTATAATGAAGGTTATGTCTAAGCCATTGCTATGGATTTTAGTATATTAGTACAAAATGTGAGCATGTCAAATACTTGTCAGATTTCAGCACAAGAATATATATCCTAAGTCTAACAGATAGATATGACTCTATTGATATATAAGGTAAAATAGTTGAATAAGGTCTTCAAAAGCCTCAGAGACACACAGAATATGGCATTTAAAGTTGTTCTTACAATCCTAAATTTCTCTGACAACAAGATAAGTTAACTCCTGGCAACACCCAGCTGACTTCAAAGATGATGAGCATCAAATAGCCTCCTTATGGAGATGGCTTCAAATGTGGCAAACCAGGCACTGGGCAAAATGTCCTCGTTCCTGCCACAAACAGAATTCTGCCTAAAAATGGGCAGTTTAGATGCAGGCAGAGTTGAAAGCCATACTCTGCCAAGACAGGGTAAGCAAGTCCTCAATAGCACCGGCCCTGCTAATGTGTCTGGCAGAGGTTTTGGGCCAGAAAGCCGAAGATGAGGCTTCAATGTTATAGAGAGTGTTGGGCGACTGTTCAGGCGGTAAACCATCTAAGTCAGTTTGTACATTTTGGAAGCTGCTAACCCACACTGCTGGTTCACTCAGGAATTTAAGCTTTATTCCTTCTCAAGTCTCTGAGGGACATTGAAGGCCAAAATAGTATAGTTTTACAATTAAGTTTAGTTGGTTAGGGGCTAAAATTGTTTTAGATCAAGATAAAGAAGTTATTAATGTTGAGATAGGATAGATATTGAATTTCATTCAGAAATTTAGACCCATCAAGACAGGAAAGACGGTAACTTCAAGCTGGACAAATACAAATAGCCAAACCACTATGAATGTAACTTTTACAGAACTCATAACTCATGATTCTCATGATTGTCACATGGTTCTCCCTGCTGTATGTAGTTTGTTTTATACATGTGTAATAAAATAAATGTATATATAAACATGAGTTGTATGAATACAAAACCTCATACCAGTGTGTGCGTGTGTGTGTGTGTGTAGGATAACCTTAAAATGTATATTGCATCAATATACAACATTTTATGCCAATGAATTAAAAATAACCTTATTTGAGAGTAACAAAGCCCTAAGTTGAGTAGATTCAATAATCTACCTTTTGTCCTATTATCTCTCAATATTTTCTATATTCCCTCTTCTTTCTTTTCAATACCTCAATTCATAAGAAGGAAAGAAAGATTGATAGATAGAGAAAAGAAAAAGAAAGAGAGAAATCCCTGAGTTTAGATTTTTCTCTCTGAACAAGACCATTAATTACTATAATCAACTCCAAAATGACAATAAATATTCATTTCCCAATAAAACAACCGAAAACCTAGCCATCTCTTTTTAAGGGAAATGGGGCAATGTACTCTTAAGGTTATTTCTCACTGATTTGGGGGTGAAAATGCCTTTTTGGGGGCCCAAATAAAATTTGGAAAAATGGTTAAGCAAGCTAGCAATAGCATTTGTGTTCCAGTCTCTAAATGTTGAGAAATTTCAGGCTTAATAGAAGTTCCATTTGGAACAGTCTGAAATGCTGGACCAATTGAGATCATCAGCTTTCTTCAAAGTTCTCCTGGGAGCAGGCTCTGATGAGGAACATCAGTTGAGGCTGGAATATGCAGAATGATGGAATAGGTGTGTCAGTGTCTCAGCATCCTGGAGGGTGAATCTTGTCAGGTTTGATTTGGTGTCTGCTTCTTTTGTTGTAATAGATATATTTTTTTTCTCACAAGCATTATACAGTCCTAAAAGTATAAATGTATGAGTTGTGCAGATCAATTTTGGATGTTTTTCTGCTTTTTATATGAACAGAAGAAAGGGCATTTTCTATAAGCCAGTCTTGATTATAAACCAAACTGTAATAATAAGTTTTGAGGATATAGCCAAGGATTTATTGGCCATGTAAGTTGAAATTTTGGCTGGAAACATTTTTATGTCTCAGTAAGTTGTAGAGTTGTCCTCATGTGGAGGGATCAGTAATTATGTTATCTGTCTTGTTTGGTTTTCTTAATTTCTTTCTTGTGTGTGGCCAAGATCTTCAGGGGATCTTCTTCTGTCATATCTGATCGTTGTTATTTGGGTAAAGCCCTTTTCCTTTTCCTACTAACATAAACATAAAGCTGCCCTTCCAACATAATATAGTCTTTGCCCTCGAGTTTGAAGTTATTATAAACATAGAATGATTCAGTTTAGCAGTCCAATTTTTTATTTAGATCTGTTATACTTTGATTTTCCTAGAAAATGAATAAGATTATCATTGAATATACAAACATCCTGATGTTTTTAATTTAGAACAATATTGTAAGGAGTTAAAATATATTTTTATAGAGATATAATTATTATTTTTATGGGGACAGGGGTTTTCTGTGTAGCTCTGGCTTTTCCTCTTTCCTGAGTGGTGGGGTTAATTAATTATTTTGTGTTAGAGTTCCTATCAGTTTCTGTGAACTGTAGGCTATTCTGAGCATTAAATTAATTATTTATTTTGTGCTATTTATTTAGTGCTGATTAAATTAACTTTCCATTTCTATGGGAGCTCCATACTAGGAAATCGTTAGCCTGCTCAGAGAATAAGTTATTCATTTTGTGTTAGTCTGAGTTCCCTGTCTTTTACTCCATGTGGACCCAAACTAGACTGTCCCTGGGAAGTTTTCCTGTGAACTGATAAGGCATTATTCCATGCCAGCTCTGTGAGAGTCCACAGGCAGAAGCTGCCTTGTGAGGTCCTTAGAAGCGCATGGAAGCATGTGTGTCACCATGTAAGGTTTTGGGGGAAAATATTGTTGTTTCCTCCCCTCCACCTTAAAAGCAACTTGTATCTCCTCGGCAGATATGAGCAGGGCAACCTAGAGGCAGCTAAGGTTGGGTTTTTGTCAGCTAGCTCTGCTGTGTTGTCTGTTTCTTTTGTTCCGGTCTGCTCACAGTAGGTTTTAAGTTTGGGTTCTTTGGCTAAGAAACCTCCTTTACCCAGGACTTCTCAGGCTATATAAACTTAGATTCAAGCCCCATGTTAGTTAGCTATTATGTTGCTTTTAATTTAAAAGCATGGCCTAATAAATGTTTATTACTAGGTTTATAATTATTATGGCAGTATTATTTACCCACTTTCACAATCAATAAAAACGCACACATCTGACTTGAAAAGGGATAAAACTTAAATATTTGAGTAAACTTGGAGTGCAGGTTAGCAGCTTCTAAAATGAAAAAATGACTGAGACAGTTTAATGCCTGAACAGTCACCAAACACTCTCTATAACGTTGGAGCATCATCTTTAGTCTTCTGGCCCAATATATATGAGAGACATATTTGCAAGACAGGAACTATTAAGGACTTGCTTACCCTGTCTTGGAAGAGTTTGGCCATTGACTCTGCCTGCATCTAAACTTGCCCATTTTTAGGCAGAATTCTGTCTGTGGCAGAAACGAGGACATTTTGCCCAGTGCCTGGTTTGCCACACTTGAAGCCATCTCCATAAGGAGGTTCTTTGATGCTCGTCTTCTTTGATGTAGGCTGGGTGTTGCCCGGAATTAACTTGTCTTGTTGTCAAAGACTCTTTAGAATAAGGAAAACATCTTTAAATGCCATATTCTGTAGGTCTCTGAGGTTTTTGAAGATCTTATTTAACTATTTTACCTCATATCTATAGAATCATATCTATCTATTAGACCTAGAATATATATTCTTGTGATAAAATTAGACTAGGTTTTGGCATAAGCATGATTTGCATCAATATACAAAATTCAATACCATTGAATTAAAAAAATAACCTTATTTTTGAGTAACAGGACCTTGAGATGAGGAGTCAATTCAATAATCTACCTTTTATTCTATCCTCCCTCTATATTTCTATATCCCCCTTTCTTTCTTTTCAGCTCTTATCTCCACACATTCTTACACTCACAAAGAAACTCATTTTCCCATTGCTTTCATGTACATCATCAAAATACATCCTACCACTACCATAAATTAAATCAGGATTTAAAGAATTATTACTGGATACCAGTAAAGTAATTAAAACATGTATGATAGTTTCAAAAGATAGTTTTTTAAAGAGAACATTACCTTTATTTTCTGTGAAATTGATAGGAGGAGTGTATTCTTCCAGTAACATGTCAGTATCTGTTTCCTGACAAAAAACAAGATACCTGGAGTATAGCTAATAAAAGCATACAGATCACGTGTTCTCAATCATGCAACAAGATACTTGAGAAGAGAGATGGAATCGTCTTACACTGCCGATGTTCAATCATTGAGTCACATATTCTTTGACAAGTAGACATTAATCCAACTGCAATAGTGTAGACTTTCAGATGCATTTATATTGGACCTTACTCAAAAGATAGTTTAAATGAACAACTCTAGGAATATTTTTGGAGGCTGTAGATTGGTTGAAATATCAAGGATTTATTTGTATACCTAACATCTGATAAGGTTACTTTAAAAGCATATTTCATAACTCTTAGGAGCACTTGGGAACTTCAGGATGAGGAAAGGGTAAAAATGACCTACTGTACATGTGCAATTGTGTGATTTAAAAATATGTCTTCATTTTATTTTATTTTTATTTTTCATATACATTTATATTATTACACATATATACAATAAACTACCTACAGCAAGAAGAGCCACAAAACAATCAGGAATTATATAAATGTTACACTTATAGTGTCTTGGCTATTTGTATTTGGCAACTTTGAAGAAAATTTCTTTCCTATCTTGGTGTGTCTAAAATTCTGAATGTAAATCAATATCTATCATATCTCATCTCTATCCACTTACAACATTTATCTAGACCTAAATACGTCTTAACCCCTAAACAACTAAGCTTAATTGTGAAACTAAACTATCTGATCTTCAACCCAATCAGAGACTTGAGAAGGAATAAAACTTAATTACCTGGCTAAACAGGAAGTGCAGGTTAGCAGCTTCCAAAATGACAAAAATGACAGACACAGTTTGCTGACTGAACAGTCACCCAAAACTCTCTATAACATTGGAGCATCTTCCTCAGCCTTCTGGCCCAGTATGTCAGACAGAAATATTTGTGAGGCAGGAACTATTGAGGACTTGCTTACCCTCTCTTGGCAGTTTGGCCTTCAACTCTGCCTGCATTCAAGCTTGCCCATTTTTAGGCAGAATTCTGTCTGTGGCAGAAATGAGGACATTTTGCCTGGTTTGCCACATTTGAAGCCATCTCCATAAGGAGGTTCACTGGTGCTCTTCATCTTCTTTGAGGTAGGCTGGGTGTTGCCAGGAGTTAACCTATCTTATTGTCAAAGAATCTTTAAAATAATAAAAGCATCTTTAAATGCCATACTCTGTAGGTCTCTGAGGTTTTTGAAGACTTTATCTAACTTATTTATCTATCTTTAGAATCATATCTATATGTTAAGCCTAAGATGTATTCTTGCGATAAAAATAGGATTTGCTTATTTCTTAAGAATTGGCATTTTTTTTTCTAAAATAAACACATTTTATCATCAAAGAAAAATGGTGGCTCTAAACTTTCTTAATAATGTGATCCTTTCATACAGTTTATCATATTGTGGTATCCCCCAAACATAATTATTTTAGTTGCCAGTTCATAACTATAATTTTCCTGAGCAGTATCTTGGTGCCTAAGACCATTAGAAATATGTGTTTTCTGATGTTATCGTAAAACTTGTTTTGTTTTGTTTTTTGAGGCAGGGCCTCTTTGTGTAGCCTTAGCTGTCCTAGACTTGCATTGTAGACCAGGCTGGCCTTGAACTCAGAGATCCACTTGCCTCTGCCTCTGGAGTACTGGGATTAAAACCGAGTGCCACCATGTCTGCTGAAGTATGTAGTAAAACTTTTTAAGTGAGAAAATAATGTCAGTGTAGTTTATTTTAAGCAAATTGTTTTTCACTGAAGCTTTCAATTTCTTATTGCATAGGAATGTTAAAGCACAGAATCATGATTTAAGAAAATGCTCATGCTTCGGTCAATGGCACATACATAGAAAGTTGTTCTTTTGTTTCTGTTTACCAGCCAATTATTACAGAGTGTTTGGCAATTATCAAAGGCTATATAAAACTCTTTGAAAAGTGCTAAATGCTCTGTGACTTTGCTGGAGTTAGTACTGTCGCTGCCTATGCTAAGCCCTGGCAAGATCTGCAATGTCATGTTCCTGCCTTATTCTCATTCTTACTCTTTTTGGGTCATTAGTAGTAATTTTTTTTTAATTTGGAAAACATTGTGTTTTTCACTTCAAGAACCTTAGAATCCATAAAAGTGTGCTATCTAATATTGCAGTTCACAAACAAATCACCCGTTTTGTTGTTGTTGTTTTGTTTTGTTTTTGCTGTTGGTCAACAATATTATTTAGCATATTTTATTATCTTCCCTTAAGTATTCTTTATTTTACTGTTTACCTTAAATTTTCTTTTACATTTTCCTTATTATTTATCACATCACTGCTTTGACTAGCTTTTTTTCTGTCATGATTTCTTTGGCTTATTCCACTCTGAATAGCAATGCAGCTGTTAGTCAATCGATGTGTTTATCATAGTAATCCTGATTTAGTCCATAGATGTGCTTATTGTAGTAATCCTGACTTCTGACTTTGGTAGCAACTATACTGACATTTAAAGCTAGAAAAAATATCCTCTGTTACTTTAAAAGCCCTATTTCAGCCAGCAGTGGTGGCACACGCCTTTAGTCCCAGCATTTAGGAAGCAGAGGCAGGAGTGTCTCTAAGTTTGAGGCCAGCCTGATCTACCGAGCAAGTTCCAGGACAGCGTGGGCTACACAGAGAAACCTTGTCTCAAAACCCAAAACCAACCAACCAAACAAATAAATTCTATTTCAAATGTTCTTAAAATAATTTGCTTGGAATATTTTTAATTCTTTTAAAAGGTGTGTTCCTTTTGGTTAAGCAGTATTGCAGTAAAGCTTATAAACTTAGTTTGTGTTTTAATTTTTAGTCAAGTTATCTTTTAGTATCACAAGTTTTGAAGTTCAGTATGTAGATACATCTTGTATTTTCACATTCTGTGTAAGTGAATATATTTTTGGAATCCATGGTATTTATTCTCAACCCCTCCCATAACTTATGGTTTTTGAGTGTAGGTAAAAAATAAAATAATACATTGGATTTTTTTTACTGTAGCCTTTTATTTTAGAACTTTTGAGTTATCTCCAAATTTTATTATGAACTACTAAATTTTTTTTTTTGCATATATATATAGGTTTGCCGAGCAGAACTTGAACTGGGGATTTGTTTTCAAGCAGTAAATAGCAGGATTCAACTGCAAATTCTTGAGGCACAATACCTTCCAAGCTCATCAGCACCTCTGGCTTTGAGTAAGTGTATCAGTGGTTCAGGGTACATCGAATGTGAAGAGGTCCCAGTGGGGTAAGGACCAAGAGGTCAGCTCATTAGGTCTATGCCATCCGCTGAGTGTACATCTGGGGACTGGGATGTGCTGGTGGGCTATGCTTAGTTCATCTGGCCGTCCTTAGAGTTGAAGATTTGAGATCAACCCTACTTCAAGGGCTAAGAGTGGGAGGGAATTCTCTGGGCAATCAAAAGCGCTTTAAGTTAAAAAAAAAAAAAAAAAAGACTAAAATAATAAAAAAACTGAGCATTCATTTTAAGAAGTTAGAAAAATAATAAATATTTGAAAAGTTGACACTGAGAAATGCAACTTAGCAAAAGACAGTAAAACCAAAAGCTTTTTTCTTTAAAATGAAAATGTGTAGAAGGTTGGATGAAGTAAAGTAGAGAAAACGTGATGGTACCCTGAACAGTAAAGATTATGTTCTTTTAAATTCACAAAAAGTTTCTAAGTTGTAAGTTTAATAATATGTAAGACAATCTCATGTATCAACTATACTAACTCATTTGCATATACACAGAAAATAAATGATTTCCTTAAAAATTCACTAAAGAAGAGGAAAAACCCAAAAAGAATAGTAACCATGAAAAAGCGAAGAACTTCTTGTGAAAAGCACTTATCAGAACTGGGGAGATTAGGAGCTGAGTTCTGATTCCTAATATTCATATAAAAAATTTGAGGATGGTTATGTAACTTTAAGGGGAAAGAGAGGAATTTGCTGGCCAGCTTGTCTAGCCAACCAATGAGAGACCCTGCCTCAAAAGATGAGACAGAGAATGACTGAAGAGGAGGATGCCCAGTGCTTCCCTCTGGCCTCCACTTGCATGTATACACATGCCTACATATATACAATAACTTGCATATACAAATAACATATTGTTCTTATTTTTGTTAACTTGATATAAGAGAGACATTCAATTGATAAAAATGCCTCCATAAGATTTGCCTGTAGTCAGTCAAGTCTGTGGGGGAATTTTCTTAATTAGTGATTGATGTGAGGGGGAGAACCCAGCTCACTGTGGTAGGTGCCATCCCCAGACAGGTAGTTCTGGAGAGCAGTTCTCAACCTTCCTAAGGCAGTGATCCTTGAATACAGTTCCTCATGAATACAGTTGCCCCAGCCCAACCATAACATTATTTTGCTGCCACTTCATAACTGTAACTTTGCTACTATTTGAATCATAATGTGAATATTTTTGTAGATAGAGATTTGCTGAAAGAGTCAGAACCCACAGGTCAAGAACCACTGTCCTGGAGTGTATAAGAAAGCAGGCTAAGCATGCTCTTGGGAGCAGGCCTGTAAAGAACACGCCTCCATGCCTCTACCTCATTTCCTGCTTCAGTTTTCTACCTTGACTTTACTCAGTGACGAGTGTGACTTGAGAGTTGTAAGCAGAAGGGAGTAAGCATTTTTCTCCCCAAGTCGCTTTGGTCATGGTGTTTTATCACAGCAATGGAAACCCTAATTAAGGCAGATAACACTTTAGTGCTTTATAGCACCAAGGCCAAGATAATCTTACTGGCAGATTCTACCAAACCACTGAAGAAATGTAATTCCTATTTAACATAAGCTATTCTGAAGCATGGGAAAATAATTTTATGATGGTAGTGTACTCTTGATAGTAAAACAGTGAATAGCCCATAAAAGTAACTATAAATGAATATCACTTATATTCATTTCATATTCATAGAGGTAGAGAATTCTAAAATAAAAGTAAACAAATAAAATTCAGTTTAGAAAAATGAGTCATCAAGATACATCTAGTTAATTCTATGAAACAAAAAATAGTAGATGTCTGTACTGATGGAATATATAAATAGATGGCTTCATTTACGCAAAGCTACTCCTCAGGGTTACTGAGTCTGATGGTTAGGGCTCATTCCTCACCCTGAGGCTTCCCCTGTCCTGGAAGGCTCCCCTTGCTTTTCTGTCTTGCTGCCTTGTTAGCCCTAGTTACATTAGCTGACTCCTCACAGTGCCCAGACAACAGTTGCTGCTGGAGTTGTAGTCATCGTTTATTTTCTCAAAGCTCTAAAGACTGTACAGTTCAATATTAAGATCCAGCAGAGTTGGTTTAGGGGGCATTTTTACTGGTTTTTTTTTTTTTTTTTTTTTTTTTTTTTTTTGGTATTTTCCCCAAAGTTCATAGTTGTTATGTTTGGTTATAGTTTATATAAACTATTTGAAATGCTAGGTCTCAAATTTTACTCAAGAATATTTACTTGTTTTATTCTAGTGACATATACTTATGTTATCACAAGCAAAGAATTTTACCTATGAAGTTATACAATTAATACTTCTATCTGGCCAGAGAATTGGCACCTTTCTTGGTATAATTTTTTTCAATGTATTTTCCTTTGCCGATGGTTATTTTTCTGGTTGATGTCATTCAGACTAGAGGAATATTACATTCATTTGAGGCCACAGAAATTATTTCTAAAATGTGGTAAAAACTCTGTGTGTTCTATTGTCAAATAATAACCCAGAAGACCTTTAAAGTTGATTATATTTTTACAATAACCAATATATAGATAAAATTTTTATATAATATTTCACATAAAATTTTATAGACTACAGTTTCTTGTTTCCTAGGTTTTTTTGTGAAGGTGGGGATGTTTAGCTCAGGAGAGCTGATTTATAAGAAGAAGACACGCTTACTGAAGGCTTCCAGTGGAAGAGTCAAGTGGGGAGAAACTATGATTTTTCCACTTACACAGACTGAAAAAGAAATTGTTTTTCTCATTAAACTTTATAGTCGAAGCTCTGTAAGAAGAAGACATTTTGTAGGCCAGGTTAGTAGATATTGCCTTGAATTTTTTTCCTGGTAAGTCTCTGTGTGTTACTATGAATTTAATTAGCAAAGGAAAGAAGATAAAATTAAGAATGAATACAGGAAGATTCTTCAACATTTTAAATTAAAATTCAGTGTTGCCTCAGATTCAAATTTTGTTATATGTTTTGCTTTAATATAAATAGATAACATTTCTGAGCAGTCAGGCTTATTTTTTAAGCCTTCTGAACTTTTCAACTTTAAAATATAAAATTAATAGAAGGAAAGAAACCTAAATATGTAAATCAAACTTAATACTTTGAGTGTCACATTTATTTTATCCTATTTCATCTTTAATTTTGTATTTAAAATGAGCCTTTAAATTTTAAATTATTTATTTAGTCACTTCACATTCCTATCATATTCTCCATTCCTTTTCACTGTGTTGCTCCTCCCCTCTTCTCAGAAAAGGGGAGCCCATGCCCCATGTCAAGTCCCATCACGATTGAATGCATCCTGTATCACAGTGGCCTAGCAAAGGAGCCCCACAAGAAGGAAGTGATTGAAAAGCATGCAAGAAAGTCCTTGTTAGAGATAGCCCTTGCTCCCCTTGCTAGGGAACCTACATAAAGACCAACCTACCCCTCTGGTACATATGTGTAGGGGCTTAGGTCTAGTCCAAAAATGGTCCTTGGTGTTTCAATCTCAGTAAGACCTCCTGGACCCAGGCTAGTTGGCTCTGTTGGTCTTCTTGTGGAACTCCTGTCTCCTCTGGGTCCTTCTATCTTTCCTCCCATTCTTCCACAAGGCTTTCTGCATTCTGTTCAAGGTGTGGGTGTGAGTCTCAGGAACAGTTTCAATCTATTTCAGAGTGGAGCCTCTAAGAGGACAGCTATGTTAGGCTTCTGGTCTGCAAGTATAGCAAAGTGTTGCTAATAGTGTCAGGGGTTGGCTCTCTTGCATGTTGTGGCCAGGCATTAGTCAGACATTTTCTTAATCTGCTAAAATTAGCCTTTTATATATTTTATTAATTTAATTATGATAAATTTTAATTTCTAGGAAATGTTAATTTTTAATAGTGTTTGTGATATTATTTGGATACCAATTCTGCTGTCTATACTAAATAAAATACTGAGTAATTTGTATAGGTCTACATATCATTTAAACCTGTAGAATTTTTTATTTTAGATTTTTGTTTCCTTACTCTTACTTATTCCTTATCTTTTTATCTTAATTACAACTGTTTGTGCCACATTTAAATCTTGAAGTCTTTTTTTAATTAATACATATAAAATTCCATTTTTAATGCAAAGCAGTTAACATTAATGCAAAGCAAATAACCCAGAATTGGACCTTACAAAGACCTATGGATAAGCAATCTGTTGTGTCACAACGTAAATCCTGAAGTCTTTAACTGATATAAAAGCTTTCACTTGACAAAAAACTGCTATTAGCTTCTATGTGAGATTTTTAGATTGTGCATATGAATTTTCAAAGACTTATATCAACTCTCATTTTATATAATTAAACCACTAATTTAAAGTGTTTCAGCTTCCTGTATTGTTATTTGGAAAGGAGTTTGACTTTAAAATTTTATGTAAATTTAACTTGAGAGATTATTTCCAAGATAATAGGTATCCATCACCTTGGGGGAAACACGTGGGCTCAAGTTCTCCCACTCAATTAACCCAAATTAATGTTATCTGTCTTATGTATTGGAGCCTGTGGAAGATATTGTTTGAAGGAAAGCTTTTTTAGGCCAAGATAGAAAAAGAATTGAAAACCAGTGACTTACTCCAATCGCTTAGAAGAATTAGAAACTGGATCTCAGATAAGTTAATTCCAAAGTTACAACATTTTTTAGTGTTAAAGCCAAGACAAAGATTCAAATTTTTAAAATTGTCTATTACTTTGTCTCCATGTTATATACTCATTGTGATGTCTTATATTTGCACAATACTACAATTTTCCCAAGATCATTCACATATTAACATGTATTATCTATAGTTATTGAAGTGGTAGGTACAATAAAAAATATTATGGCTTAAAAATGACTAGCCAGCCTGGTCTACAAGGTGAGTCCAGGGCAGCCAAAGCTACACAGAGAAACTTGTCTAGAAAAGCAAACAAACAAACAAAGACTATTTATTAGATTTCAATTAAGATTATAGGTTCAGTATTCAAGATGGTGGCCCCCAGTATGTACCTAATCTGAGTAGCAGAAGATAAATGACTGGGGACCAAGCGAGTGATTTGGCTGCTGACTCCAAAATGCTAACATCTGTGTTTCCTGGATGAGAGAAAGCATTCCAGGAACTAGGGACACAGTTCCATGCCTACCACAGATGGCTCCTGGGTCCAAGAGACACACAAGGTCCTAGGCTCTGGGCACCCTGCATCTTCTTCCTACTAGAACAGGACTCCTGAGTTTCAGAAACACATGGCCCCAGCATCTTGACCCCAGAAACTCCCACCTCACCAAGGTCAACTCCAAGATACCAGTGACATGGTCCCAGCCTCCAGTCGGTGGTGGATGTATGTGTTCCTCTGTGGAGACCAGCTGGAAAATAGGTGTATACAAGGGCCCCTGCCAAGATGGAAGCTTCCAGTGGAGTCTGAATACCAGGATCACAGTGGCTGTGGGGCCAGCAACCTGGCACTGCTGTGGACTCTGAAACACCGGTGTCCATTTATGTTTCCCTGAAGAGAGGAGAGGATACTGCCTCCCAGATATACACAGTACCACCCTCAGACTTCCCAGCCACTCCTGCCATCATGAGAATGGCTCTAGACTCCAGGGATGTGCAGATCTAGTCTACAGTTACATGGCTCTACTAGCAGTCTTGAGACTTGTAGAACCTCATGGGATCACACAGGTTAAAAACCCTATACCCTAATTCCTGCCTATACAACCAACTGGAAAACAACAAGCAAAGCAGAGCTATAGGCTACTTGAGGAGATGCAGACCCCAGTCCATGAATTAGACCTCCCCCTTGCATGTCCAAGAAGCCCAAAAAACTGAAAGACCTATGTGACAAGGACTTTTAACCATATAGTGCAGGATAACCATAGTACAATTCACAGAGCCAAAGAAGATAAGCAACAAACAAGACCTAAAGGAGTGTGCTTGAATCTCACTCAGAAGCAGAAATAGACAGCAGAGTGGTTGAATAGAGGACACAAAGTAGGAGAGAGTGCAGAGAGAAATTAGAGTGGAGACCAGACCTGTGGAGAGCGGGGGCAGGAGGACAGAGGGCCTACAGAGAGAAGAGAAACCATGGGCAAGGGCCTCTCTGTGACAAGCTGAAGCCCTTCTGGGACGATATGGGGGTGACTCTAGCTGAGACCCCAGTAGCAGGGGTCATGGAGACTGAAGAGGACACCCTCTAGCTAGACAGAATTCCTAGTGGAGGGAGGAGAACACCAACTCACTCACAGAAACTTCAACCAAAATTTACCCTGTCTTCAAGATGTGCAAAGATAATGATAGAACAAAGATTGAGGCCATGTCCAACCAAATCCTGTTCTAACCTGAGATCTACCCTATGGGAGAGACCAACTCCTGTCACTATTAATGGTACTATGCTATGCTTGCAGACAGGAGCCCAGCATAGCCATCCTCTGAGAGGTTCCACCTAGCAATGGATTGAAATGGATGCTAAGACTCACAGCCAAACATTGAGCTAAGCATAGGGGGTTGTGGAAAAGTGGAAAGGAGGATAGAAGGACCTGGAGGTGACAGGAGCTCCACAGTAGGACCAACAGAATCAACTAACCCAGAGGGTCTTGAGGTCAAAGCACCAACCAAAGATAATACCTAGACTGGACCTAGGCTCCCTACACAGATGAAGCTGGTGGACTGTCCTCTAGTAAGAGGAGCAGGGGCTGTCTCTGTCACTCATCCTAGCGGGGCCTGTCTTGCCAGGCCATAGGCAAAGAGGACATACTCAGCCCTGATGGGGTTAGATGAGCTGGGTGGTTTGATAGGGGATCTCCCGTTTTCTGAGGAATAGGGTAGGGGATATGGAGGAAGAGGGAGGGAGGGTAGGACTAGGAAGAGAAGTGGGAAGGGGCTATGATTAGGATGTTAAGTGAATAAATAAATTTTTAAAAGATTACAGTTTCATTTAATGTAAACTGTACTCAAATGCACATTTTTTTCTAGGTTAAAAACCTACTGTTTGCCTTAGTTTAGATATTTTGGCAAAAAAAGGTTTTTGAGTAATAAGGATCAATTTTTGTTGATCTAAATTAATTGAACAAGAAAGTATACTCACAAAGTGATTTTAAAATAATATTTTATTTTTAATTCTTGAATTGGATTACATAATCTATAATGATTCAGCAGGTCAAATATTTTAACATGTGTCAAATCATCAAGCAACTTTTTAAAAAATGGAAGGATATTTATTTAAAAATATGTTACCCAAAAGTTTGTTAAAAATTAAAAGATGTAAAAAAAAAATTAAAAGATGTGTTATTCATATCTTTTAAAAATGTATTTAGTTTTTCACTTTATATCCTAATCATAGTCTCCTCCCTCCTCTTCTTCCAGGCCCTCCTTTTTCCCTCCCTCTTTCCCCCATTCCTCCTCCCCTTTACTTCAGATAATGGGAACCCCTCCCACCACCACTAACCCACTACAGCATATCCAGTTGCATCAGGATGAGCACTTCCTCTTTCACAGTGTCTGTGGCACAGTGTCCTGGTGGTAGCCTCATCACATTATCAAAAAGCATGCAACAGACCTTATCAGAGACAGCCCCAGCTCCCCTTTCTAGGAGACTGAAATGAAGACCAAAGTGCTTCTTGGATACATTGAAGATATGGCTAAGTGACTAAGATCTGCTAAGTGACTAAGACTGGCTGCTCTTCCAGGGGTCCTGAGTTCAATTCCCAGTAACCACATAGTTGCTCACAGCCATCTATAATATGATCTGATGCCCTCTTCTGGCATGCAGGTGCACATGCAGATAGATCACTCATATACTAAAATAAATAAATAAAAACATGTATCCATGTCTTTTAACAATAAGAGTAATTGTTTAAACATAGTTACTAATATTATGTTAAGTTGAAATTATTGTATTGTTCCTTTACAGCTCTGGATAAGTGAAGACAGCAATAATATTGAAGCAGTGAACCAATGGAAAGAGACAATTACAAATCCCGAAAAGCTTGTTATCAAGTGGCACAAGTTAAATCCATCTTGACGACGCCAGGCATCAATTTCATGAAGAAACAACTTGGCAATCTTTTAGAAAAAACATGATTTCTAAAATTGTAATGAGTTCTACCAGATATACTAAGTGAATGAAATGTTTTAAAATGGTGCCAAAACAGATGATAAAATAAAAGAGTAGTATTATGAAGCCAACTAAGTATATTACAAAAATCTATGAAAACATCAATTGTATATAAGTATTTCTGTATTGGTTTTACTTTTGTTTTTAAGGTATCCAAAAGCCAGCACATCAATCCCTCTTAGTACTATTAGACATTTAGAAGACTTTAGCACTTTCCCAGTGCTAGACATGATTGCTTAGATCTTGGTTACACTGTTTATATCTTTATATGTATTTTTCTCACAGCAAAGACGAATAGAACCATTCCATTGACTTTTTTTTTTTTTTTCTGTATTTAAGGAAAATTTGTACCCTGTACTTACGGTTTCTTATCTCTAAGTCATTGCATGATCATTTTAGAAACTGCTTATCTCCAGGAGAATTAGAGAATTATTAACATTTTTCCAAGAATAAATAAGGCTGGGAGCAAGTCAGATAGCTCAGTGAAAAAAGGAGCTTGTTACTACTCGTGACAATTTGAGTTCCATCTTTTGAACTTGACATGATGGAAGGAGAGAACCAATTCCTTCAATTTGTTTACTGGCATCCACTTCTACACCTTGGTAAACACACACACACACACACACACACACACACACACACAAACAAACGTCTTAAAAAAGAATAAATGAAGTTTAATCGAAAGCCAAAATACACATTTTACTGTCTTCCTCATTTTTTAATCTTTATTTTCTTTGGAGTTAAAACAAAATATTTTATATTTGAGCCAATTTAATTTAGCAAAATTAAATGAGCTTAGATAGGAAATTCAGTATTTTATGATCACTAGTTCTTCGTTTCAGTTTTTGATATAAGTTACTTTTCTGTAATTTGGAATGTTAGGGTATTTTCTCATTTTTAATTACCACAGAATGCAAATATGTTTCTACTGCAGGTTTATTTCAGGTACATAATAGAACTTAGCATGTGGAGATTATTTCTGTTTGGCTGGCCACAAGAGTTGTGGTTAAAACAAAACTATTTTAGGAAGAAGTGAGCAACAGTTTCTATCTTATAAACAGTACATTTTAGGCCAAAGAAATACCTTATTATAATGTAGGAATAACCTTTGTAATTGGCCATAGTCTAGATATCTCATTAGAATATATTGAGCTGTTATATAGGTATTGCCTAGATTTTATGGTACCAGTGGTATTGACCAGAATTCTTTGCCACTGTGAATTTTGAAATAATATTTTTAGACTTGTAGAAAATGGAGTCCTGGTCAGTGCTCACATATTCTTTTAGGAGAATACGCCTTTTGAGATAATGATAGTATTTTGAACATTGAGACTTCTACTTTCTTTTAGTTAAATTTGTTTAATAGATTTTACTTTTTGAAGAGGGCACAGAAATTTCAAACATGGAATCTTCCATTCTCAGCACAGGTATAGCCTCCTGTATGATCAACATCCTATACCCAAATAAGACATCTGTAAGAATTGATCAGCCTGTATTAACACAACACAGGCTTTGTTATTTCTAAAAACTAGTATTTTATTTTCATTGTTTTCTGTGTTCTACTTTTAATTACTAAACTTAATACATGTCATATTTAAATCAGTTTTAATGATCTAATTCTTAATATTTTAAGCAAATATATAATATAAATTTTGAGGAAAATATATGCTTTCTTGGTTTCTCAGAATCCTAGATATCTTAGATACATCAATTCAAAAAAATTTCATTTAAAAGAACTTTCAGGTATCAAGTATTAATAAGTGAAGATTTCTAATATTTTATTGAGTGTTTGCTTAAGCATTTTTCAGCTGAAGATGTTCTTAATGTAAACATGAGGGTTTATTGTGTTCTTCAAATTTTTATGTGAAAATATAGATGCAAACACTCTTATGTTAATAAGTACTTTTGGAAAGAAAAACAGTTAGGAACTAATAATAAAAGCTAAAATACTATGCAAAAATAATTTCTCTTTGTATTTGTTTAGGTTTTTCTTGATCTTTACTTACTTGTAACAAGGAAAAAGGAAACAAAAATAATGCTGGGAAACTAGATGGAAACCAAAGAAAGTTCAGAGCAGGAGGGCAATTGTGTCACTTATAAAATGTATTTATAAACTCATATAACACAAAAAGTTCTAGCCCGTGCCAAATCACTATTTGGCATTGATCTAGTTTTGCACAGCGCTATTCTCTTAACATTAGTTCTTCTTTTTTCTTTCCTTCTTCCTTCCTTTCTTCCTTTCTTTCTTCCTCTTTTTCTTTTTTCTTTTCTTTTTTAAATGAATTGGAATACTTGTTTACTCTCCAGATTGTGCAAACGTCCTAAATTCCAGTGGTAATTTTGGGTGTAGCTGGGAGTTCAGGAATTTTGATGGAGCTTTTAGTGTAGCTGAGCTGGTAGGCAAAGTATATGCGTCTTTCAATAGCACATGTGAAGTACTCTCTAAAATTGACCTCATTGGGTTTATTTTCAGCAAACTGATCTGGCCCACTCAATATGGCTGGCCTTTATTTTTCATGATGTTAGTGCATTTTCTATTTTTTACAATAAGTTCATGACCACCTGAAGGTACTCACTTTGTATATGTGGCATTAAGGCCTTCACAGTCAGCATAGGCTTTCTCCTCCATCCATTATGTTCCTACAAACTATTAGCTTGATCCCACAGGAGCTTTGTTAGTTTCTCCTACACATTCTGGAGCACTGGAAGGAATAACTCCTGCCAGATTATAGCTGCTTTCTGCAACAAGAAGGAGATTGGTCAACAATGGATTTATGAACTCTCAGATAACACAGAAAGTTACAGCCCATGCCAAAATATAGCATCATAAATAGGCATTTATTTAGTTTTTCATGATTTTTAAAACAGAAATAATAAAAATGACTCAAATGTATTAATTCCAACTCTTACCAGACCGTTGAAGAAACCATTGGGATTTTGGACATATGCAATTATGATCTAAAAATAAATTAACCCAAAGTTAGTTTGAATATAGTTTTAAATTTTTCTTTGATACTAATAAACTCATCATCCAGTTGGAAACTGTTTTCCAGCAAAAATTTTTATTGTTTATATGTTCAAATATTTGCACATGTATAAAAGATTTCAAAAACTTGGAATAAATTTGGACTTTTCTTATTATGATAGTAATGGATATTTCAAGTGCCTCTCTTTTCAGTGTTTGGAGATTTTATTTAGTATTTTTCAGGACATATCAAACCAATAAAATGCCATGTTTATAATGGCTAGGAAGATGCTTTTCTAATTTTCTCTTTCTGAATAGCCTGTCTTATTTAATTTCAGATGATTCCAGTGTCAGTTGAAACACTGAATTAAAAGAATTTTGAACTATGAAATATCATGTCTATTTAATATATATATATATGTATATATATGTGTGTGTGTGTGTGTGTGTGTGTGTGTGTGTGTGATTTTAAAGCTATTAAAATAAATACTACAGTCCTCCAAAGCTAGATTTTGTTTTGCTATGGACAAAAGTGAGTAGTCTGTAGTTTTACTGATTTTCTAGTAAACTAGTCATTTCCTAGTAAACGTTTCCCCTTGGCTATCATTTTTAACATTGTCATATATTAAAACAAATGGTATTAGTCAATATTTCCATTAAATCAATAGTACTTTAGTAAAGGCAGTAGCTAATCTAGAACAAAGTTTCTTCATGCTTTCTTAGGTGGGGAAGAGTAACTAATCCATTTTAAAACAAATATGGTATTCTTTAAAATGGTATTGATAATTATTCAGTATTGCTTTTAATAGTCTCATACCTTAGTTTTTAAAGGTCATCATTCTTTTAGTTTTTGAGATTGGAAGATGATTTTTTTTTTAAATTTTTGCTTCTTATATTGATTTACTTCAGCAAAAGTAAGTTTAATTGATTGTGGGGCTAAGTTGGCCTTAAGTTTAATTGCTGGGTCTTTTAACTTCTTTGATTATATAATGTATGAAGTTTTAGTCATGAAATGACGAAAATTGTAAATGAATCATCATAAATACTTAGATACTTGTTTGTACTGAGATTTTATATTTTATATATTTTTATTTGTGAAATAAACCATAGAAAACACAATTATAATAAAAAAACTGAAGGTATGGATAAAGTGCTTTGGGGGTCTACTAAGGGAAGAATTAAATGCAAAAGAAGGAAGTAGGAAAGGTTTGGCTGATCTCATGCCTGACATGTACATATATCCAAGCACTCTGGTAGCACTAATTCATTATTACTGACTGTCCATCTGGAAATCTTGTTAGGTGACTCACTGAAAAGCAATTATACGTCCACTTGTTTCAATCTTTAATGTACTTCTCCTTTTATTACTTAGTAGGTCCTATTTCCAGATTGCAAAGGAAATATGATTGGATTCCTTCAACTACCTACCACCATGTCTACAAGTTTTTCTTGGCCTATATCCATTCTTTCCACCTCATGTTGGAAAGCCAGACCTTGTAAATCATTAATCTATTCCTCTCAGCCTTTCCTAGGCTTACATTCTACTTATAAAGTCCTGGTCTCCCTACTTGTTGTTCCTCTCCTACTAGATTCCTTGAACAATATAGACATGAGTTTGTAGTGTAGGCTTCAGTATTGACAAAGAAACCTATGGAAATTGTAGTGCAAGCAATGTCCATATTCTTATGTTGAAAATCCGACCCCTATAAGATGGTTTGGGAAGTGGGCATTTGAGACATGTTTAAGGTCTTTAGAATGGAGCCCTCATTAATGGGATTAGTTTTATTTTTACAGAGAGCAGCAGTGATTGATCCATTGCCCTTTCTACCATGGAAGATTATGTAAGAATATGGCTGAAACAGCATGGCTTCACCAGAAACCAGTATAGCCGTGCCTTGGTATATGGCCTCTCAGCCTCCAAAACTGTAAGATATATGGTGTTATAGAATACAGTTCTCTAAGCGAAACAGCTACAAACTTCCTCAGATAAGCTGGGCCTACTTTTGAGAGAGCTTTATATTTGAACCTGTTGACTGTTGACATTTCTTGAGAGGAGGGTGTGTGTGAGGTGTCATTGGCTCCTCATCTGAGATTCCAGGTCCTCCTGTCAGCCATTTGTGTGCAATTTTGAGTAATTGCATGGAGTAGCAGAGGAGATGCTAAGTTTATAATCCAAAGTAGCTTAACTGGAGGCTCCATCCTTGTAGTTATGAGGAAACTCTCATATGTGTTGGATGAAGACTTTACAGCAGCCTTGGGGTCACCCACACACCTGCAAACAACCCCAAGAATGCTCTATAAGTGAGCCCAATCTAGTGATTGCCTGTTTGAACTTTGATTTGTTGGCTGGAACTTACAAGGAGGTTATTTGTGTATCTCTGCAGATGGAATTGTGCCAACACCACTTATTTTGTTACACCAGTTCAGTAGAGTAGGAGAAGGAAAAAAACAAAACAAAAAAACCAGGAAAGAATGCAGCGTGCTCCTCAAAAGTGTAGTCAGGTTCCCAAAGTTCCTGAAGGCATGCTTTATGGGTGAGTAACATTGGAATTTCTTTTTCCATTCTCTCAAGAGTTCTATTCTTTCCTCATTTTCTTCCCATCTGATTATTTTTAAATATGCATCTTATTTGCTTCCTAGACAATGCATTAGTACCAGTAGAAAATAATCTTAGCATGCCTAAGTAAGTTAATTATGTAGTTATGTGTAAATTCTAAAGAATTTATGTGTAGTTAATTGAGTAAGAAGGTGAGTTTCTCCTCGTACAGCTTTTAGATCATTTATGTTTCACATTTCTGTGGTCTATTTCCTTAACATTTTTGTTTGTTTGTTTGTTTTATTTTGGTGCTGGTGGTGGTGGTTGTTTTTCTCCAGCCTTGTTAAACTCTCTCTCACTTGGTTTCTCCTTCACAGATAACTCCTAACTGCTCTGTCTCCAGCCTATTTTTAAGCAGTGGCAGTGTTTTCACTTCAGTATTCTGATGGTATTTGTTTGTTTGCTATTTTGCTTCTTGAGATGGGGTTTCATTCTGTGGCCTTTGCTGGCTTGGATCTCATTATGTAGATGAGGCTGGCCTGGAATTCAGAGATAACCCTCTCTTGCTTCCTGAGTACTAAGACTGACATGCACCACCTTGCTTAGCTTCTAATGGTCCTATCAAATGCCTTTCAACACATTTTCCCCTCATTCTCTAGCTGTGTCCTGCTTTGAAATCATCACTTCCCTTAGTTTTAATGCTGTTGTTCTCTGCTTATTTTCTTACTACCTTTCTAGCCCTTCCTTTTCCTTTCTGTTGACTCATCTTCGTGTACCTGATCTTTAAATTTTAGATGTTTCTCAGGGCTAAGCCCTAAACTTTTTAAAAATTTTACATTGACTCTGAGCAACCTTATCCATTTTCTTGGATGGCTGCTTATGGACTGAACATTTCCAAATTTAAACATTTACTAAAATCTTGTTTTCTTTTTCCACTATTAGCTAATGTGCACATCTTTATGAACATGTTGTAAACTAATTCCTCTTTGTTTCACAAATTTGTTACTCACGTTTCCCCATCTGAGTAAAGGGCTTATCTGTCTGGTTGGTCATCCAATCTCTAGGAGTTACCTTCTGAACAGAAACAACAAACAACAAAAACAAAAAGCCCCCCCAAACCAAACCCAAAACCAAAACATTTCTCTATTTTAAACACTTATGACACCACATATGTGTTTTCCATACCAAGTATAATTCTCCAGTTCTTTGGGTACTAACTGGGAGTCGTATGATTTCGCTCAATTCTGACATTGCCTTGATGACATTACCTTGAATAAACACAGGCTAAAGGCTCTGTTTCACAAGGCTGCTGCAATGCTGCCCCAGGCCTAGGTTCACTACTTCTGCATATGCTAATCACAAGTGGTAAGGTTTCAGGTTAACCATTATTAATGTCTTATTCGGTTATGTGTTACAATTGCTATAATCCTTCATAATTTTCCTAGGATAGTTCACAGAACCTAGGGGAATATTTTATTTATATAGCAGTGTATTATAAAGGATAAAATTTAGGAGCAGCCACAGGAAAAAGATGCATAGAGTAAGGATGATTATGGAACTTCATATGCACTATACTGGCTAATTTTATGCCAATTTGACACAGGTTAGAGTAATCCAAGCGGAGGGACTCCCACAATAAATGCAGTAAAGCTAGACCCCCTATTCAGATCTAGCCAATGGGCAGCTCCTTCTTCACAACTGTGAGGTGAGCGGGGTCTGCCTCTGATATGAACTCTGTCACAGACCTAGGGGAAAAGAATAGGGTGAAAGAGGGAGGGGGAAACAGGAAGATACAAGTGAGGGGGTAACAATCAGGATTTAATCTGAATAAATTATTTAAAAATTAAAAAAATCTCCATAAGATTGTGTTGTAGGCAAGCCTGTATGGCATTTTCTTAATTAGTGATAGATGGGGAGGACCTGGTGTAGAATGATTGTTTGTTTTTTGAGACAGAGTTTCTCTGTGTAGCCTTGGCTGTCCAGGACTCACTTTGTAGACCAGGCTGACCTTGAACTCGTAAGAGATCTGCCTGTCTCTACCTCCCAGAGTGCTGGTGTTACAGGTGTGCCCCACTGTGCCCTGCTTAGAATGGTTATTAATGTGATATAAATTTAGCATGGTGTCAGTTTATCATTAGCCAGCTATTTACCCAAGTAATGACACATGATCCAGCCTATGGAGGGTTGGGCCACCCCTAGGGTGGTGGCCCTGGGTTCTACAAGAAAGCAGGTTGAGCAAGCCAAGGGGAACAAGTCAATAGGCAGTATCTGTATGGCTTCTGGTTCGGTTCCTGCCTCCAGGTTTCTGCCCTGTTTTGAGTTCCTGTCTTGACATCCTTCAGTGATGGACTGTGAAAGTGGAAGCATAAGCCAAATAAACTCTTTCCTTCCCAAATTGCTTTTGGTCATGGTGTTTCATCATAGCTATAGTGACCCAAACTAAGACCGAAATTGGTACCAGGTGTGGAGTTTGAATCCACACAGACATGCCTTTTCTCCCGAACTTGCTTTTCTTCATGATACTTTATCAAAACAATAGTAACCCAAACTAAGACATATACCTTCTGGGTACACTGCCTTCTTGACCCTTTACTGTGTCCACAAGTTGAGAAGGGCTTTGAAACTCTTAGTTAATTACATAGGCCTTGATCAATTACAAGCATTGCCTATAGCTGAAAGAACTCAATCTCTAGAGCCTTTTCCTTCCCCGGGAGTTGCTAGGTGGTACTGAAAGTTCCAGTGCTCCACATTTATTTTCCCCGGAATCTAGTCCCACCTCCATATTTAGGAGATTTCCTAAAGTCGACTCAGTAACTTCAGGGGGCACTGAGAGAGGTTTGCTGTGACTAACAAGAATCTTTCATCTCAATTGCTTTGAAGCTGTATCAGGAGCCAGGCTTTTTAAAAGTACATCAGGCTTATCCTATGAACTTAAAGTCTTTTTTTTCTCTCTCTCTCTGTGTAGCCTTGGCTGTCCTGGACTAACTCTGTAGACCAGGCTGGCCTCGAACTTACAGCGATCCACCTGCCTCTGCCTCCTGAGTGCTGGGATTAAAGGTGTGCGCCACCACTGCCCAGCTTGAGCGTAAAGTCTTTAGAGTTATTTTCCACTAATTAGGAACAATCCAAATATGTATTTATTATATCAGTGTCACACACTGGAAACTTTTCCTTTGTCATCTCTGGGATTTATTCTATTTAGAAACATACATCCCTTGGTTTTGATTCCATCTATTTTTCTTTTTCTGTTGCATTACATCCTTTTTTCTTTTTTAAATTTCTTTCTTTTTTTTTTAATTATTTACTTTACATCCCAATTGTAGTCTCCTCCCTTGTCTCCTTGTCACACCCTGCCTCCCTTATCCCCTCTCCCCCCTCCCCTAGTCCTCAGATAGGGGGATCCCTCCTCCCCTACCATCTGACTCCAGCCTATCAAGTCTCATTAGGACTGCATGCATCCTCTTCCTCTGTGACCCTGCAAGGACCCCCCACAGGGGGAAGTGATTAAAGAGCAGGCACCAGAATCCATATCAGAGACAGCCCCTGCTCCCCATGTTAGGGAGCCCACATGGAGACTTGAGTTGCATATTGACTACAACTGAGCAGGGGATCTATGTCGGCTCCATGCATGGTCCTTGGTTGGTACATCAGCCTCTGCAGGACCCCCTGGGTCCAGACTTGTTGGCTCTGTTGGTCTCCTTGTGAAGCTACTGTCCCCTCAAGGTCCTTATATCCCCAACTCTTCCACAGGAGTCTCTGAGCTCTGACCAATGTTTGGTTGGAGGGGGAAGATGTCTCCATCTGTATTGATCCCCTGCTGGGTGGATTCTTTTAGAGGACATTATGGTAGACTCCCATCCTGTTCCCTCTCTTCAACTGCTTCTGGTGTCTATTCTATTTTCCCTTCTGAATGAGAATTAAACATCCTCCCTGGGGTCCTCTTTGTCATTCAGCTTCTTTTGGTCTGTAAAATGTAGTATGGTTATTCTGTATTATATGGCTTATATCTGTGTATAAGTGAGTACATACCATGCATGTCTGAGTCTTGGTTACCTCACTTAGGATGATCTTTTCTAGCTCTATTTGCCTGCAGATTTCAAGGTTTCCTTTTTTTTAATAGCCTAGTAGTATTCCAGTGTGTAAATGTGTACCACGTCTCAAGTGTCTTTTTCTTACTCAATGGCAACATTGTTTTTCACTTGGATGTTGCAGTCTACTCATAGTTGACCTGCTATCTGCCTTTTGTGCTTCTACAGTAAATTCTTTTAAGAACCAGAATGATGCTTTTTAAAAACAAATATAACTGTTGAGCTTTAGTTTTCCTTACCCTTGGTATAAACTCAAAAATGCTTAGCAGTCTACTAAGACTTTTTCTTCTTGTAGGACAAGTTGTTTATATTCTCTAGGGCTCAGTATAAAGGAAATTGTGCATTATACTAGTAAATAATTTATAAGCAGGAGGAAAAGCAAAGTCATACAAATTTTAGTAATATTTACATAGGTGTTAATAGAAAACAGCTGGGGGGTTATAAACCTTTTTAATGAAGAACTAGAGGCCGAGCTTCAAAATAGACAAGCTGTGGAGATGTGACTAGGATATGTTAATTATAATGGAAGGTAAATGTTATTTTAATTCTGTTTACATAAACTCTTGATGTTAACTCTCCACCTCCAAAATAATAGTCATTCCTATATATATATATATATATATATATATATATATATATATATATATATATATATATATAATAATATAGTTTATGTCCTTCTTTCTGTGATAAACGGGGGCTAGAGAATTGTATTGGTTATTTTCTGTTGCTGTGATGAAACACTGTGGCCAAGATGACCTATAGAAGGGTGAGCATATTTGGGCTTAAAGTTCCAGAGGGATAAAGCTGCTGCCATCTCAGTGGAGATACATGCATGGTTGCTGTAGAAGCAATCTGACAGATCGTATCTTGAACTAAATAGGTAGCAGCACTGTTAAAGCTCAAAACCCACGCCTCCAGCATACTTTCTCCATCAAGGGTACAACTTATAAATTTACCAAAATAGCACCACCAACTGGGACCAAATATTCAAACATCTGAGCCTATGTCATTCAAACCACAAGAACTCTTCCTGTATCAACTTCCTTCAGCTCAAATAATCCTTATGCCAAAATGGTTTATCGTCAGGTTCAAATCTGATCCTGTGCTATAAGGAATGACTATATTACTTTGAATTATGAGAGGGATGTTGTTTGTTTTTAATCATCAACCATATGGCATGGAATAAATCACAAAGAAGTTTATGAGGTCCTGAGATAAGGAGGTATGCCACATAGGAAACCTTATAGAAAGATCCTAAGCAAGTGGGGAGCAGAGGTTGGAGGAGGAGTCGTAGGCAAGTGTTTTCCTTTCTTCTTTTCTTTTTTAAGTCAGGAAACAAAGAATACACAAGTAAAAGGTATAATAGGTTTTTATTGGTGTATTGACATATGAGTAGGTTACAGGAAGGAAAATAGAAGGCTTTATGGAGCAGACCTGCCACAGGTAGTCTTTAATTGCCTATGCAGGGTATTCATACACTGGGACCATAGGGCCTTGAGGTACCAGGAAAATAGAAACTTTTTTTTACATTTACAATAGCCCTGCATAACCTAGCTCTGCTCTCTTGTCTCACTCCAATGTGAACTATTCTCTCTCCCACTTATTTTTCAGCACTTGGGATACACTACAGATCTAGATCGATATATTTATGAGTGCTGATTTCATGTATGTGGAATGTTTTCCCTCTTAACTTCCCTTTGTATGACTCATTGCTATTTTCTCCTTTCCAGGTGCCCACTTAACTCTGTTCCTCAGGTAATTTTATTTATTTTTTCACTTTCAAGTAACATTTGGTTCTATTTTGATATGTTTTATTGCTTTTATCTATAGCTTTTATCACAATTGTGGTTTAAGTGAGAAATGGTCCCTAACAGGCTCCCCATATTTGGACTCTTGGTCTTCAGTTGGTGGTGCTGTTGCAGGGAGTTCTGGAACATTTAAAAGGTGCAATTTTCTGGGGGAAGTACATCTCTAGGAGAAGGCTTTTAGGGTTCATCTTGCCCCACTTCTTCTTCTTTCTCTGTGTGGGTACAGTGCACTCAGCGAGCTTCATGTTCCTGCTGGCATGCAAATAACATACCTTCCCTGCTGTTATGGACTCTAGACTTTTGGAGCTGCAAGCAAAACTAAACTCTTACATAAGCTGGTTTTAGTCATGATATATTGTCACTGGAACAGAAAAATATTAATACAAATATTTATTTGCAAAACTTTTATTTACTGTATCTTCTGCATTTCAATAAAAGTAGAGAATTCTCTGCTACATTTCTGAGCATAGCACAGTACCTGGCCGTAAGAGGTACATAATCAATATTTATTTATTCATTTAACTGATACAGAAAAAAAATACAATGAGTCAGAGTTTATGAGTGAAAGCCAGTATCTTGAGAGTGATAGTGCTAAGTTATGTTTTATTATTATTCATTTTAATGAATGATGTATAATAAACACATCATTCATTAATGTATTTCTTAATTATAAAAAGAAGAAAGTTGATTGCTCCATCTTTTTTTCAAACTATCAAGACTTAAAATAACTTGAAATTCTAAAGTACTTAGAATACAATGCTATTTAGTAGATTGCTGAGACAGTAACCAGATTTTCCTTATTATTTTGTAGAAGCTTAATATGTATCATTTTCTTTTTTAATTTTTCATTATGTAATATGTATCATTTTCAAGAATAAACCCTTATTTATTTAAAATACTTATGTTTTGCAAGAAATGAGTTAAATTTGATTTCTCTTCAAAATAGGATGAAGACTTAGATTTGAGTCCAGTGTAGAAAACTTTAAGATGTAAATAGCCTTATTAAGTTGAAAGAAACCTAGTAAACAAATGATTTATTCATTGGCCTAAACAGTATTAGGAAGATTTCTGTAGGAAAGAGGATAAATAGAATAGTAATATGAGAGTTCTGTTCTTGGTGAAAGAGAATGAGAATTTTAGAATATTTTTAGATTCCGCTAAGAGAATTGTAAGAAAAGCAAAGCCATCCAATATATGTCTCACTACTAAGGATAATTTTTTAAAAATTTAGGACAACTGATTAAGTCAGAAGTAATGAAGGTGAAAAGTATTGTTTTAATTCATAATGGAATAGGAAACCCTTTCAGATAAAATTGGCCAGAAAAAGACCTGTAAAAGGAAGAAAAGCTGTTGGAAAATATTTGGGAATTAAGGATGGGAAAGTAGGAAGGTAAAGGTACATTTGTGTAGTTAAATTAGGTGGTTATTACTATATGCATTGAAAGTAACACATGAATTATTATATTATGAAACTTATAATTCAAATTTTCACAGAAATGTACATAAAATTGTTATAGTGTTTCGTTTCTCTCCTTCTCCTTCCCTCCTGCAACTCTCTTTCCTTTCCTCCTTCTGTCTCTCCCCCCTTCCCCCTCCCTCCCTCCCTCCTTTCCTTTTTTCTCATCTCCTTTTGGTCAAAAACACTTTCTTATTTTTTTGCTTCCTCTTTCAAATCTGAAAATTGGTTTGTGATTATAAAATCATTGTCAGACATGTTTGAAACAAACAAAAAAACTACTTAAATATTTTTCTAGTGCATATAGCCAGCTAAATAGAACATAGGTAAGCTTGATAAATATTTTTTAATTTATTTTTCTTTTTTTACATATACACTTGTATTATTACACATAAATACAACAAACTACATACAGCAAGAAGAACCACAAAACAATTAGGAATTATATTAATTATATTATTGTTACATTCATAATGTCTTGGCTATTTGTATTTGGCAACCTTGAAAAAAACTTCTTTCCTATCTTGGTGAGTCTAAAATTCTAAATTTAAGTCAATATCTATCATATCTCATCTCTATCAATTTAAAAGATCTATCTGGACCTAAAAACATCTTACCCTTCAAACAACTAAGCTTAATTGTAAAACTAAACTATCTGGACTTCAACCCTGTCTGAGACTTGAGAAGGAATAAAATTTAATTACCTGAGTAAACAGGAAGTGCAGGTTAACACCTTCCAAACTGCAAAAATGACAGACACAGTTTGCTGACTGAACAGTCACCCAAAACTCTCTATAACATTGGAGCATCTTCCTCAGCCTTCTGGCCCAGTATGTCGGACAGAAATATTTGTGAGGCAGGAACTATTGAGGACTTGCTTACCCTCTCTTGACAGAATTTGGCCTTCAACTCTGCCTGCATTCAAGCTTGCCCATTTTTAGGCAGAATTCTGTCTGTAGCAGAAATGAGGACATTTTGCCTGGTTTGCCACATTTGAAGCCATCTCCATAAGGAGGTTCACTGATGCTCTTCATCTTCTTTGAGGTAGGCTGGGTGTTGCCAGGAGTTAACCTGTCTTATTGTCAAAGAATCTTTAAAATAATAAAAGCATCTTTAAATGCTATACTCTGTAGTCTCTGAGGTCTTTGAAGACCTTATCTAACTATTTTATCTTTTCTATATATAAATCATAAACCTAGGATGTGTATATTTGTGTGATAAAAGCAGACTAGTAATTGACATGACCATGATTTGATCAACTAACAATTAACTTATATTACTTAATTATCCTAAACAGCCTTTAATAGCACTTTCAAAGAATTGGAAGTAAATCTTGAGTTATAATTGAGTTGTATGGATACAATACCTCATATTAGAGTAGAAACATATATAATATGCGTGAAGAATAATCTTAAACTTGAATCTATACTAATGTATCAAAATTAAACTTATTTTTCATCAATATACAAAATTCTACACCAATGAGTTAAAAATAACTTTCTGAGTAACAATTAAGGACTTACGTTGAGGATAGATCCAATAATCTACTTTCTTTTCCTATTATCCCTATATATTTCTATATTCCTTCTTCTTTCTTTTCAATCTCTATCTCCAAACCTAAGAAAGAGAGATAAAGGAAAAGAGAGACATCCCCGAGTCCAACCTCATTTTCTCTCTCAATAAGACCAATAATAACTTATAGTCAGCTTCCAATGAAAACAAACGTCTATAGGCCAAGAAAGCAACTAAAAACCTACCCAATCTCCCTTAAGGGAAATGGTGCATTATTCTTTTAAGGTTTCTTCTGGCTGATTTGAGATGAATAATACCTTTGTAGGGGCCCAAATAAAATTGTGGAAATGGTTAAACAAGCTAGGAGTAGCATTTGTGGTCCAGTTTCTAAATGTTGAGAAATTACAGGCTTAATAGAAATCCTGTGTGTAACAGTCTGAAATGCTGAACCAATTGGGATCAGAAGCTTTTTTTGGAGCTGTGCTGTTCTGATGAGGAACAGCAACTAAAGCACTTTGTGCTGGAACATAAAGGACACAGGATGTCAGCGTCAAGCATGCTGACATTAATGAATCCTGTCAGGTCTGATCCAGTGTCAGTGTCTTGTTCTTTTGTTCTGAGAACAAATAATTTCTCACAACCATTATACAGTCCTAAAATTATAAATGTATGAGGTGTGCAGGATGCACAGAACAATTAAGGCTGGTTCTATGCTACTGGATACATTTTCAGAACTGTATTAAATAAGTCTGTTCTCCTGAGGCAAATCCTCTTTGGCTCTTGAGCTTTATAGCACACTCACCTTCAGCCTTCATGAGATTATGAGGAAATCTTCATTTCAGGATTCATTGTTTTAGAAATTCTATTTCATTTAGGCCAGTCTGTTTTCTTTAATAAACACATAAGGGATGAACAAATGGTTCAGTGGTTATGAATAATTGTTTTCTTTCCAGAGGACCCAAGTTTGGTTCCCTAGCACTCACTCCAGGCTGCTCACAACCATCTGTAACTCTAGCGCTAGATCTGGTGCCCTCTTCTGGACTAAGCAGGCACCTGTAGTCACAAATGAGAATACACACAGGCCTAAATACACACTTGATTTAAAATAAAATAAATCTTGTTTTGAGTATGCTTTCTCTGTGTGGTCTTCGTGGTCCTGGAACTTGCACTGTAGACCAGGCTAGACTCGCACTCACAGAAATCCATCTGCCTCTGCTTGATGAGGATTAAAGACAGGTGCAATACATATAAAATATTATAGGAGATAAATGGTAATTACCTATATGGAGTTTCTTTATAAATTCTTAAAAAAAAAAAAAAGAATAATAAAGAGGGTAAAACAACCTACAATGACTGGGAGAGAAAAATTACTAACATTTTCAACTTACACAAAAGCTGGAGAGTAATCATCTAAAAGTGAACTACCAAGCTCAGGGTCCACACAAAACAGTGGCTTTAGCTAAGGACTGTGTGCGACAGGAGCTGCAGGAGTCCAACAGAGATGGAACAGAGCCACTTCTCCAGTAGATTTCTGCCTAAGAGGGGATACTCCAAGCAAAGCTGGAAGCCACTGGAACAGCATACAGCCTTGAAACTTCTGTGCAGTTTCCAAAGAAGAGGCTTTTCTTGAAAGAGATGATATTTTCAGATGTTTGAGATGAAGAGAAAGTAAAAAAATCAGTAAGTGAAATTTAAATTTAAAAAAGATAAAGAAGTGTTCTGTTCATATCTCTGCATAATTATTTGCCCAAGATTTAGCACATTAGTTTACTTATTCCTACTTGTTAACCAACACAAATGTCCCTATGTAATTACTGTCAGTCATTTGAGTTTCTACTTGGTTGGAAGTGTGGTTATAGAATAGCCTTTTTGAAAATAAATGAGTGGCCATGCCAAACAGTGGATGAATACTGATACAGTTGCTTTTAAAAATAGAATGGAATCTAAAATTTCTAAGTATCCAGGGGCTTGTTGCTTTGAACAGTGAATCTTCACTGCAAAGAGGAGTGCAAAGTGTACTGCCACAGAGATGACTCAGAACCTTAGCTCCAGAGCCACACACACGCTCTCCATCTTACCCAGCATCTGCATCGTACTCAGAACCTTAGCTCCAGAGCCACACACACGCTCTCCATCTTACCCAGCATCTGCATCGTAGGTGTATTTATTTGTGATTCTAAATAGAAAGCTTAACTTATCAATTTAACCTATTTCCATGCTGAAAAACAGTTTTGTTTTTTCTTAGCAACACCAGGCTTTACATGTAAGCATTATTGCCAGGAACAACATTATATGCATCAGAAATCAGGGTTTCCTCCAACTGTAGATCCTCTAACTCATGTCAAATCTTTTTTTTTTGTTTTTTTTTTTTTTTTGCCAGAAAAATGGAATGCTAGGAAGGTTCAGTATGTTAACCTTGAACACACACACACACATTTTAAATTTCTTTATAAAACAACAAATTTAGTTACTTTTGTAACATATGGTTCAAATATAAGTTACATATTTGTTTTTAATAACTGTGCTGTTTTGATTTGCACTGAAAGAAAGGCAAAGCATAGTTAAAAAACATTTTTGTATTTGATTTTTTTAGTAGGGCTAAGTCATATATTTCACAATGATAAAGAATTAAGTTAGTATTCAGTTACAAAATAATGATTATGCAAATACATTGTTTATTAAAACTAAATAATCATACTCAAAATTTTTTACATCATGGCTAATTAAGAATCATTGTACATATTATCAAATTGTTTCATAAGAAAGAGCCAATCTCTATGAAATAAATCTAGCCTTCCAGTAAAAATTTGTTTATATTTTAAACCATAAAGTGATTTGAACTGATTAAAAATTTATATTCATATATAATTAAATTTATTTTCATATATAGCTGTACTCTTATAGTGTCAACTCAGTTCTGAAATAATATTAAAATAGTCTATAATTGAAAAACAAACAAACAAATGAAAGATAAAAATGACAAACTTGAAAATGTATCAGTTCCACTACCAAATATTCCATGTACTTATACACTGAATTTCAAGATACTCCTAAATTAAGAAAGTTGGCACTAACCAAGGACATTATAAGTAGTAAATATCAAGCCCCTACTCAGATCTAGCCAATGGACAGGGCATTCTCCACAGTTGGGTGGAGAGCATGGACTAACTCTGACATGAACTCTGGTGCCCCATATTTGACGACTACCCCTTGGTGGGGAGGCCTGGTGGCACTAAAAAAAAAAAGGTACTTGATAGCCTATGACCATAAAGTGGGGGAGGAGGTTCCCCCTCGGTCATAGACCTAGGGGAGTAGAATAGGGTGAAAGTGGGAGGGAGGGAGGAATGGGAGGATACAAGTGATGGGATAACAATTGAGATGTAATCTGAATAAATTAATTAAAAAAAAAGAAAGTTGCACCTGGGTCAGGGAAGAAATAAAGAAAGAAATCAAGGAGATTCTGAAATTCAATGAAAATGAAGGAACAACATATCCAAATTTGTGGGCTACGTTGAAAGCAGTGCTAAGAGGAAACATCACACATAAGCATCTTAACGACACAACTGGAAGCCCTAGAAAAAAAAAAGAAGCAGAAACACCCAAGAGGAGTAGACGTCTAGAAATAATCAAACTCAGGGCTGAAATTAACAAATTAGAAACTAATAAAACAGTCCAAAGAATCAACAAAACCAAGAGCTGGTTCTTTGAGAAAATCAACAAGATAGACAGACCGTTAGCCAAACTAACTAAAAGGTAGAGAGACAGTATTGAAATCAACAAAATCAGAAATGAAAAGGGAGACATAACAACAGACACTGAAGAAATACAAAGAATCATAAGATCCTACTTTGAAGGCATATATGCCACAGAATTTGAAACTCTAAGGGAAATGGATGATTTTCTTGATCAATTTCACTTGCCAACATTGAGTGAAGAACAGATAAACAAGCTAAATAGTCCCATTTCCCCTACAGAAACAGAAGCAATCATTGATAGTCTCCCAACCAAAAAAAGCCCAGGGCCAGATGGTTTCAGTGCAGAATTCTACCAGACCTTCAAGGGCGAGCTAATACCGATACTCTTCAAGCTACTCCAAAAGATAGAAATGGATGAAACATTACCAAATTCATTCTATGAGGCCATAGTCACATTGATACCTAAACCTCACAACTCAACAAAGAAAGAGAATTTCAGACCAATTTCTCTTATGAACATCGATGCAAAAATACTAAATAAAATACTTGCAAAATGAATACAAGAACACACCAAAGATATCATTCATCATGACCAAGTAGGCTTCATTCCAGGCATGAAGGGATGGTTTAATATACAGAAATTCATCAATGTAATCCACCATATAAACAAACTGAAAAAAAAAAACACATTTGATAAAATCCAACACCCATTCATGTTTAAAGTTTTAGAGAGATTGGGCATACAAAGCACTTTCCTCAACATAATAAAGGCTATATACAGCAAGTCAATAGCCAAAAATCAAATGGTGAGATACTCAAGGAAATTCCTCTAAAATTGGGAACAGGGCAAGGCTGCCCACTCTCTCCATATCTCTTCAATATAGTACTCAAAGTTCTAGCCAGAGCAATAAGACAACAAAAGGAGATCAAGGGTATCCAAATGGGAAAGGAGGAAGTCAAATTATCCCTAATTGCAGATGATATGATAGTGTACATAAGTGACCCTCAAAATTCCACCAGAGAACTCCTACAGCTGATAAACACTTTCAGCAAATTGGCGGGATACAAAATTAACTCAAAAAAGTCTGTAGCCTTCCTCTACACAAATGACAAGCTTGCAGAGGAGGAAATTAGGAAAACCACACCCTTCACATTAGCCACAAGCAATTTAATATGTAGGAGTTACTCTAACTAAGCAAGTGAAGGACTTGTTTGAAAAAATTTCAAAATTCTGAAGAAAGAGATTGAAGATGACTTGAGAAGATGGAATGATCTTCCTTGCTCATGGATCTGGAGAATTAACATAGTAAAAATGGCCATCCTACCAAAAGCAATCTACAGATTCAATGCAATCCCTATCAAAATACCTACACAATTTTTTAAAGACATTGAAAGTTCAATACTGACCTTCATATGGAAAAACAAAAAACCCAGAACAGCTAAAACAATCTTGTACAATAAAAGATCCTCTGGAGGAATCTCCATACCTGATCTCAAACTGTACTATAAAGCAATAGTAATTAAAACAGCATGGTACTGGCACAGCAATAGGCTGGTTGATCAGTGGAATCGAATCGAAGACCCAGATATGAATCCACGCACATATGGTCACTTGATTTTTGACAAAGAAGCCAAACCCATTCAATGGAAAAAGGATAGCATCTTCAACAAATGGGGCTGGTCTAACTGGAGGTCTATGTGTAAAAAAAATGCAACTGGACCCATATTTGTCACCTTGCACAAAACTCAAATCCAAGTGGATCAAAGACCTCAACATAAAACCAGAGACACTAAGTCAATTAGAAGAAAAAGTGGGGAAGAGCCTGGAACATATTGGCACAGGAGACAACTTCCTGCACAGAACACCAACAGCCCAGGCCTTAATGTCAACAATTAATAAATGGGACCTCATGAGGCTGAGAAGCTTCTGTAAGGCAGGAGACACTGTCAAGAGAACAAAGTGACAGCCTACAGTCTGGGAAAAAATCTTCACCAACCCTACATCTGACAAAGGTCTAATATCCAAAATATATAAAGAACTCAAGAAATTAAACACCACCAAACCAAATAACCCAATTGAGAAGTGGGGCTTGGAACTAAACAGAGAATTCTCAACAGAGGAATATCAACTGGCTGAGAAACACTTAAAGAAATGCTCAGCCTCCTTAGTCATCAGGGAAATGCAAATCAAAACAACTCTGAGATTCCATCTTACACCCATCAGAATGGCTAAGATAAAAAATTCAAGTGACAGCACATGCTGGCGAGGATGTGGGGAGAGAGGAACACTCCTTCATTGCTGGTGAAAATGCAAACTAGTACAGCCACTTTGGAAATCTATCCGGTGCTATCTCAGAAAAATGGGAATAGGGCTTCCTCAAGACCCAGCTATTCCACTCCTTGGAATATACCCAGAAGATGCTCCGGCACACAACAAGAAAATTTGCTCAACCATGTTCATAGCAGCCTTATTCATAATAGCCAGAACCTGGAAACAGCCTAAGTGTCCCTCAGTAGAAGAGTGGATAAAGAAACTGTGGTACATATACACTATGGAATACTACTCAGCTATTAAAAACAAGGAAATCCTGAAATCTGTGGACAAATGGACTGAGCTAGAAATGATCATAATGAGTGAGTTAACCCAGAAGCAGAAAGAATCAAATGGTATATACTCACTTATATCTGCATACTAGCCCAAGGGGCATGTCCCATGAAAGCCTTCACTAACCAGGAACCTGGGACAGAGGGGAGGACATTCTATTGGGACTCTAGATGAGAGAAGCATGGGAGAATAGCAAAGTAGAAGGATCAAGAGGGTCCTAGAAACCTACAAGTAGAACATTATGATAGGCAGATTTGGGCCCAGGGGTCCCACTCAAGCTAAGCACCAGCCAAGGACAATACAGGCGGTAAACTTCAAACCCCTACCCAGATCTAGCCAATGAACAGAACATTCTCCACAGTTGAGTGGAGAGTGGGGTATGACTTTCACACGAACTCTGGTGCCTCATATTTGACCACGTCCCCTGGATGGGGAGACCTGGTGGCACTCAGAGGAAGGACAGCAGGTTACCAAGAAGAGACTTGATAACCTATGAGCATATACAGGGGGAGGAAATCCCCCTCAGGAACAGCCATAGGGGAGGGGAATAAGGGGAAAATGGGAGGGAGGGAAGAATGAGAGGATACAAGGGATGGGATAAACATTGAGATGTAACAACAATAAATTAATAAAAAAATAAAAAAATAGAAAGTTGGATTGGCAATCAAATTTTGTCCTTTTCTTGTAGGTTGTCAGAAAAGAAAACTCAAACACTAAGCCACACAAGTACACAGTCTGAAAAGATGTACAGAGTAAAACTGTGTTCAAACTTGGTTGTTTCATATGAGATCTCAGAACAAGGATAAATAGCCCTTTAATCTTTCAGAGATAGGAACCAAGGAAGGAAAAGGGCTCACATTCCATAAATTAGCAATACAAAATGCTGGAAGAAAAAGATGCAACATTTTAAGGGTTTACTTTTCACCTAGAACTCAATATTAACCAATCTAGGTGGTAAGTACAAGAGCAAAATAATCAGACTTTATACTTCTGAAATATAATAAAGACAGGCAGCATTTCAGACATGCAGTATTGACAAGTTTCTTACTGTAGGAATTCCCAATTTCCTATATTCTGTTAAACTTCTTTTTTTCATATGGCTCTACTTCTTCATATTTTTTTAAACAATTTATTTCAATTACATGCCAATTGTTGTGCCCTCACTTGTATCTTCCTGTCCCCACCACCACCTCTTTAGCTCTATTCCTCTCCTCTAGACCTCTGACAGAAGGGGACTTCCTCCCTTCACCAATATGTCCACAGCCTAACAAGTCTCGTCTGGATAGCCTGCCAATAGACACAGTGTGTGGTTGGCACCACCATCTTGGATCTGATTCTGTGCAACTTTTAATGAAGGTTTGTTCCTAGCTTTTCTACATCCAGTGCATGCTTATTGCCTGAGCCAGAGCAAGCAGGGTCTAGACTAATAATCAGAGTCCTGATTCAAAAACAGATTAATGAGCACATTTGCAAAAGATTTGCAGAAGGTCTACATGAATCATTAAACCTAATTGAAACGATGACATGTGGCTTACTGATGCATTGCTTCAGAGTTTGGCCTTTGGTGTTCTCCAACATTAAACTATTAAATGGAGATGACATATAATAACAAAGAACCATGGAGTAAAGATGAGGTATTACTATTGAGTTTGCTCATTGAGTGGGGCTCTGATTCAGTCACTTTCAAGTCAGGAAATGACCTGTGCTGAAGATGCATCATATGCTCTGGGTTACATTGGTGGAAGAATCACCTTTGAAAGAGAAATGCATAGATGCTGTTTTGGAATTAGTTGTATATGCATACTCCTTTCTGTCTCAGGAACTCCTCAGCACGTGGCACTGAAATAGATGCCTCTGTGCTTGTCAACCCTATTTACAGTGACTACCAAAATGGACCCAAGCAAGATGGACATTGCTTGGCTTCAGAACTACCTAACTATGCATGGCTCCTACTGTGTGAACTTGGAGACACGGGAAAGCTTGTAGTCATTGTAGTGACTGATAAGAAAAAAATCACTTGAATATTCCAGACTCAAGTCAGTTATTCAGGAAGTTGTTAGAGATTTCAAAGGCCGTTTCCACAGAGATTTTTAGTTGGGCCATTTCAGTGGAAATGACTCTATGAATACATTGCTGATGATGAATGAACAATCATAACTGCAGTTGTACTGAGTACTTCAAGCCAACAATAGTTTATGCTAGATAGTCATGCTAAGGAAACCAGTGACAGGGTCCAGGTCATCAATAGCATTTTGGATGGCACAGTGTCAGCTCAGGGAAAGGATAGCAGCTGCTAACCTGCATTCCCTGTATACTCAGGTAATTAATTTTATTCCTTCTCAAGTCTTTGATGGGGTTGAAGACCAGATAGTTTAGTTTTACAATTAAGCTTAGTTGCTAAGGGGTTAAGATGTTTTTAGATCTAGATAGATGTTTTAGGTTGATAAGGACAAGATAATAGACACTGATTTACATTCTGAATTTTAGACTCACCAAGAATAGGAAAGATGTTTTCATCAAGGCTACCAAATACAAATAGCCAAAGCACTATGAACATATATATATATTTCTTTCATCATTCTTCTTGCTGTAGGTAGTTTATTATATATACATGTGTAATAATATAAATGTATATGTAAAAATATTTAATAAAAAAATGTAAAAAAAAAAAAAGAAAGTAGTAGTATTTGTTAAATTTTCAAATGTGTTAAGAGCTGTCCATGTATGAGCTGCTTCTCTTTGGCTTGCCACTGGGTGTCATCAGCATCATGTGCTGTGGGATCTGCACAGCTGATACAGCAAGGAAGGCTATATGCAAGACTGATATGAAGCATCTGTCTAAGAGGCAAATGAAAAAACCTAGGAACATAGAGACAAAAGTGAGGGACAGGAATCAAGCAATGAAAGACCTCTGTTGCAAAGAGCCCAAAGGTATAATAGAAAAGAAAGAAGATTGCATCTTCATAGATGTAAATTACTTGATAGAATTTCAAATTATTAAGAGTCTATTCATTGAGTTGAGATATTTAATCATGATCTATCTACAAAAGAGTTCTAGACCAGACTCGACTACATAGTGAATTCCATGATAACCAGGGTTACATGGAGGAATCTTGTCTCAAAGAACAACAACAACAATAGTAGTAGTAATAATTATTATAGAAATTGTGTGAATTGTAAAGAAAATAGTATTTCTACACGCAATATAAATTTCCCATATTTTAGATAAAATTTATACAAAACATATTTAAGCCTTCAAATTTTAGGCAGTTTAAGAAAAATTATAAATTTTTTTCTTAGAATAAAATTTAAGATTCTGAGCTTAGAAGTGGTGTGATTTTTTTATTAATTAAATTATGTAATCACTTTATAACCTAATCACAGTCCCCTCCCTTCTCTCTCTCTCAGTTTCACCCTCACACTGCTCCTTCCCCATTCTTCCCACCTCCCCCCCACCCCTGTCTCTGAAGAGAAGGGAAAGCACCCAGTGGTTACCAACCCACCTTGACACACCCAGTCACAGCAGAATAGGCTTAGCCTGCCCCCCTGAGGCCAGACAAGGCCACCAGCTATGCAAAGAGGACCCAAAGGCAGTCAACAGAGTCATAGACAGCCCCTGACCTAATTGTCACAGAACCCACATGAAGAACAAGCTGCACATCTGCTACATATGTATAGGAGCCTAGACTCAACCCATGGTCGGTGGTTCAGTCTGTGAGACCCCATCACTCTGTAAGTCTTGTTGTGGGTCCTTCACCCCTATGGCTCCCTCAGTCCTTCCCCGACTCTTGGGCAAGACTCCCCCAGCTCTGCCTATTGTTTGGCTGTGGGTCTCTGCATCCGTGTCTAACAGTTGCTGGATGAAGCCTCTCTGAAGACAGTTACGCAAGCAAAGCAGAGTATCATTAATAGTTTCAATTGATGGCTCTCTCCCATGGAGTGGGTTTCAAGTTGGGCCAGCCATTCCCTCAATCTGCTCCATCTTTATCCCTATATATCTTATAGGCAGGACAGACTTAGGTTCAAAATTTTTGTGGGTTGTTTTGTATCCTCCCCCATGTCCCAATTGGCTACATGGAGGTGGCCACTTCAGGCTCCATGTCCCCCACTGGTAGGAGTCATAAGTAGTGTCACCCCCATAGATTCTCAGGAGCCTCCCTGTGCCAGAGTTGCCCTTCAGCTGATTACCATTGTATCTCCCCACTGCTCTCACCACACTTGTTCCCCAATCCCACTCATCTCCCCTTCCCCTCTCTCAACCAGGTCCCTCCCTCCATCTACTTCGGATGTCTATTTTATTTCCCCTTCTGCATGAGAATCAAGCATCTTTTGTTGGGCCCTTCTTGTTACTTAACTTCCTAGGGCAGTGGCTTGCTTGTCTGATGGTTATCCTGTACTTTATAGCTAACATCCACTTACAAGTGAGTACATATTATGCATGTATTTCTGGGTCTGGATTACCTCACTCAGAATGATATTTTATAGTTCTATACATTTGCCTGCAAACTGCATGATGTCTTTTTTTTTTTTTAAATATCTGAGTACTATCCCATTGTGTAAATGTAACATGTTTTCTTTATCCATTCTTCAGTTGAGGGAATCTAGGTTGTTTCCAGTTCCTGGCTATTATGAATAAATCTATTATGAATATAGTTGAACAAGTATCCTCATGGTATGGTGAAGGATATTGTGGGTATATGCCCAGGAGTGGTATAGCTAGATCTTGATGTATAACTATTCCCAATTTTCTGAGAAACGGCCAGATTGGTATCCAAAGTGGTTGTACAAGTTTGCTCTCCCACCAGCAATGGAGAAGAGTTCACCTTGCTCCATATGCTCACATGTGCTGTCATTCAGGTTTTGATATTACCAATTCTGAAGCATGCAAGATGGAATCTCAAAATCATTTTGATTTGCATTTCCCATCTGATTAAGGAAGTTGAACCTTTATTTAAGTGCTTCTCCACCATTAGAGATTCCTCAGTTGAGAATTCTCTGTTTAGCTCTGTAGCACATTTTTTTTCTTTTCTTTTTGTTTTGTTTTTTTTTTCTTCATTTTTTTGCTTTTTTTTATTTTTGTAGCACATTTTAATTGGATTATTTGTTTTGCTAGTGTTTAATTTTTTTGTTTTCTTTATATATTTTGAATATCAGCCCTCTGTCCGATGTAGGGTTCACGAAAATTGGTTGGTGAAGCCCCATTCTGTAGGCCATTTTTCCTATTGACAGTGCCCTTTGTCCTACAGAGCTTTTCAGTTTTATGAGATCCCATTTATTAATTGTTGATTTTAGTTCCTGAGCTGTTGGTGTTATATTCTGGAAGTGGTCTCCTGTACCAATACATTCAAGATGATTCCCCCCACTTTCTCTTATATTAGATTTAATGCATTTGGTCTTATGTTGAAGTCTGAAATCCTCTTGGACTTAAGTTTTGTACAGGATAATAAATATGGATCTATTTACACTCTTCTACATGAAGACATCCAGGCATACCAGCATCATTTGTTGAAAACACTTTCTTTTTTTCACTGTATGGGTGTGGTTTCTTTGTCAAGAATCAAGTGTCTGTAGGTGTGTGCATTTATTTCTGGGTCTTTTATTTGATTCCATTGATCAACCTGTCCATTTTTATACCAGGACCATGTGGTTTTTGATTACTATTGCTCTATAGTACAGCTTAAGATCAAGGATGATGATACCTCCAGAAGTTCTTTTATTTTACAAGATTGTCTTCACTACCCTGGGTTTTTTTTTTTTTTTTTTTTTTTTTTTACATATGAAGTTTAGAATTCCTCTTTCCATGTGTGTTATGAATTGTGCTGAACTTTTTATGATAATTGCAATGAATCTTTACATTGCTTTTGGTAAGAAGGCCATTTCTACTATGTTAATCCTAATGGTCAGTGAGCATAGGAGATATTTCCATCTTCTGATATCTTCTTCATTTCTTTCTTCAGAGACTTGAAGTTCTTGTCATATAGATCTTCCTCTTGCTTGGTTAGAGTTACATCAAAATACTTTATATAATTTGTGGCTATTGTGAAGGGTGCTGTTCCCCTAATTTCTTTCTCTGCTTATTTGCCATTTATATACAGAAGGGCTACTGATTTTTTTTTAGCTAATTTTTTATTCAGCCACTTTGCTGAATGTGTTAATCAGCTGTAGGAGTTCACTGGTAGAATTTTTAGAGTCACTTATTAAACTATCATATCACTTACAGATAGTGATCATTTGACTTCTTTCTTTCCAATTTGCATCCACTTGATCTCTAGTTGTCTTATTGCTGTAGCTAGAATTTCAAGTACCATGTTGAATAGATACAGATAGAGTAGACGTTCTGCTATTGTCTCTGATTTTAGCAGAATTGTTTTAGGCTTCTCTGTATTTAATTTGATGTTGGATATTGACATGCTGCATACGTATTTATGTATGTGCCTTTTGGGCTTGAGAAATGGCTTAGCCGATATATTTGTCTTGTATCCCTGATCACTCCAATACTTTTAATACAAAGGGGTTTGGATTTTGTCAAAGACCTTTTCAGCTTCTAAGGAGATGATAATGTGTTTTTTTTCCTTTCAGTTTGTTTATAGGTTAGATTACATTGATAGATTTTCACATGTAGAACCATCCCTGCAACTCTGGATGAAGCCTATTTGATCATGTTGGATGGTGTTTTGATGTGTTCTTGGATTTTGTTTACAAGTATTTTGTTGAATTTTTTGTATCAATGTTCTTGAGGGAAATTGGTCTGAATTTTCCTTTCTTTGTTGAGTCTTTGTGTGCCTTAGGTATCAGGGTAACTATGGCCTCATAAAATTAATTGTGTTTCTATTTTATGGAATAATTTAAAAAGAATTGGTATTAGATCTTCTCTGAAAGACTGGTAGAATCCTGCACTAAAACCATCTGGCCTAGAGCTTTTGTCAGTTGGGTGACTTTTAATGACTGGTTTTATTTCCTTAGGGGTTATAAGTTTATTTAGATTGTTTATCTGGTCTTGAATTAACTTTGTTAAGTGCTATCTATCATCCATTTTGTTTAGATTTTCCAATTTTGTGGAGTAAAGGTTTTTTTTTAAAGTGACCTAACAATTCTTTTAATTTCCTCAGTGTCTGTTGGTTTGTCCTCCTTTTCATTTCTGATTTTGTTATTTGGATGCATTCTCCCTATCTTCAGTTAGTTTGGCGAAGGGTTCATCTATCTTGTTGATTTCTCAAAGAAGCAGCTTTGGTTTTGTTGATTCTTTGTATTGTTCTCTATGTGTCTATTTTATATATTTCAGTGCTGAGTTTCATTATTTCCTTAGGATTCCTCCTTCTAGGTGTTTGTTTCTTTTTGTTCTAGAGCTTTTAGATGTGTTCTTAAATTCCTAGTAATATATCTCTCCAACTTTAGTATGTAGGCACTTAGCGCTATGAACATTCTTCTTAGTACCACTTTCATTGTGTCCCATAAATTTCGGTATGCTGTGTATTCATTTTTGCTATATTCTAGAAAGTCTTAAATTTTTTTCTTTATTTCATCCATGACCAAGTGGTCACTGAGCGTTGTTCAGTTTCTATGAGTTTGTAGCCTTTATGTCGTTGCTGTTGCTGTCAAACTCCAGCATAATGCATGGTGGTCTGATAAGATACAGGGTTAATTTCATTTTTCTTGTAGTTGTTTAGAGTTGCCTTGTGAATGAATATATGGTCAACTTTGGAGAAGGTCCCATGAGGTTCTGAGAAGAAGGTATATTCTTTTTTTTTTTTTTTTTGTCTGAGATATTATATACATATGTGTTAAACCCCTCTGTTCCATAACACCTGTTCGTTCCAGTATTTCTTTGTTTAGATTCCGTCAGTATGACGTGTCCATTGGTGAGAGTGTGGTCTCGAAGTCTCCTGTTATCAATATGTGAAGGTCAGTGTGTGATTTAAGCTTTGGTAATGCTCCTTTTATGAGTGAATGTGCCCTTGAATTTGGGAATAGTTATTCGTCATTGAGACATCATCTTGGTGACTTTTTTCTTTGATTAGCGTGTAATGTCCTTCCCATTTCCTTTGATTAATTTTGCCTGAAAGTCTTTTTTATTAGATAATAGAGTGGCTACTCGAGCTTGCTTCTTGAGTATGATTTTTTTCCATGCTGAAATTTTGTTTTAGGTTTATTTCTTTTAGTTAATGTGTATGCATATTTTGCTTGCATATATGTATGTACACTGTGCATGCAGTACATGCAGAAGTCAGAGGAGCCTGTGGAGTCCCGTGGAAATGGAACTGCAAATGGTTGAGGACTACCATGTGGGTATACTGATATGTGAAACAAACGTTAAATGTTTTGTAGACATTTTTATTGTTTATAGTCATCCTAAAAGTCTACATGATAATTATTTTAAAATCAATAAATGGAGGTAACTTAACAGTTGAAACTTAAATCGTATTATAGCACAGAGTTTTGTTGTCCTTCTAAATAGAACAGTGTAATTTCTTTGGTATAGCAATATTTATCTTAGGTATATTTAAAAATATGTTCATTTTGTGTCCATGAGTGTTTTCTCTGTATGTATCTGCACCATGAATCTGACAGTGTGTGGCAGAAGAGGGTGTCAGATCCCCTGGAACTCAGTGACACATGTTGTAAGCTACAATGTGAGTGCTGGGAACCAAACCAGGTTCCTCTACAGGAACATCAAGTGCCCTTAGCTACTGAGCCATCTCTCTTGCTCCTATTTCAGCTATTATTTCAAACCAAAATGGATTTTACATAAAATACTATACTATATCTTATATTTCTGCAAATTCATTGTAAAAACATATGAAGGGAGGCTGGCAAGATGGCTCAGCAAGTTAGGGCACATTCCACTCAGACTGACACCTGAGCACTGTGATCAAAATAGTGGAGGGAGAGAACTAAGAACAAAGTCCACAGGTAGAGCTCTGACCTTCCCAAGAGCACCATCGCATGCACACACCCACATCCTACACACACACACACACACACACACACACACACACACACACACACACTATTAAATAAACAAGGAAAAATGAAAACTACAATAATATTAAGAACCTGTAAGACCTAATTAATGGCTTAGTGGATATAAATATTTGACATACAACCCAGACAACCTGAGTTTGCCCTCTGGATCCCACAGTGAAAAGAGAATTGACTCCCCAAATAGTACTATGACCTGCATATGTCCACCATCACATCCATGTACCCCCAAATACACAGGCACATAATATACAAACAAAAATAATGAATTAGTAAAAAAAAATAACATAAGAACTTTTAAGAATTTTAAGTATGTGAACCAAAAACTTCCAGGTCAATTTCTTTAAAGAAATGGGATTTATTGAGCCATTATAGATGCTAGCAAGCAAAGGACCAGTCCCAGGATGACTACCATCAGCATGGCAAGATAGCCATTGGGATGAGGGAAGCATAAAGTCTGTATATTTTAAAGACATAGATTCTGGATGAGAGCAGAGAGAGAACTCACAGCAGGACAGTTTTGAGGTAGATGGATCATCAACAAGTACTTGTAGCTTGAGGTTGCCAGACTCTTTGCTGGTTGGAGTTAATAGTATGGAAATTGTATACCTAAGCAGGACATATTGCAGCTACTGTGACCATTATGATTTATCTAAGGTCAATATGTGTGCATGAGTCATCATTGTGAAAGGACCAGCAATGTTCAGGAGACAAGTGTTGGTAGGTAGGAATCAGGTTTATTGTGTATCCTGAAGAAGGAAGCGTGAGTTCCTTAAGAAAATAGAAACCAGTTCCTGTGATAGATTAGACACTATGGGATTTCAGACCTCCTGCTTCATAACAATGAGCCCTGGAGACCAGAGCCTCTTGCAAAGTCAGGTGCCACCACAGACAAAACAGGAGGTGCACCGCTGACCTCAAGGGCAAGTCCCTTGACCCTCTGCCCCATTGGTTGGATAGTACAGAAGATACAGCCGTCCCCATCTGACATCTCAGCTTCATCATACTTCATGTCCCACTCTTCTCTCGCCATTCCTGGATTCCCATATCCTGTTTTGAAGATGTTCAGTTTTGTAGAAAGTTGCCCTGTGATATAACTGTGCGAGCATCAGCCTTGCTCATGTTTGACTTCCTGACCTCTCTTAGTGCACGTACTTAGTCACACAGCAAGATGTCTGGGCTGTTTTTAACTTATTAACCTTTATTTTGTTTGTTTTTGTGAGGCTATATGTTTGCACACATGGACCATGAAGCATGTGTGGGGATCAAAGAACAACTTTTGAGAGTAAGAGCTCTCCATCTACACTATGGGTGCCCAGAATGGAACTCAGGAAATCTGTACGATAAAGGGCAAGTGCCTTTACCCTTGGCATTTATGTTTTTTACTAGAGATAAACCTTAACTTTGAAAGGAAGGTGGCCAAAAGACAGAACAGCAGATGTCAGCCTTTGGGATGGGAGACCCAGCATCTGATGTATCTCTGAAGCCCTAAGATACCTGTGTATTGAAAACAGAGCATCGTATTTTGGTAATTTGCTTATTGACACTCTTTGAACAATTAATATGTGCATACAACTTGATGTAGGAGTCTGGTGCAAAGTAAAGGGCAGATCTAAATTGAAGGTGGGAATGCTAGGCTCTTGTTTTCTTTCCCTGGTGGACTCTAGTGAACGCTAATACTTTTTAGCAAAAGCAGTTGCTCACTACCTGTTATGGGATGCCAAGACAGAGATCTCAAACTTTTTATCCCATTTGAGTCACTCTTCATATTTCTGCAAGCTTAAATGAAGACTCAGTGCTTTTAGCAAACTTTTAAATGTTCTACATGGATCCTGCACAACTGTTATTCACCACATAGCACAGTATGGGAGGGACTGGGAGGAGACAAGGGAGGGGCTATGGTTTGGATGTAAAGTGAATATATAAATAAAATAAAAGAAGAAGAAAAAGATAGCATAAAATTATTTAAGTCATTTAAAAGAATGGCTACTCTAGCTTGCTTCCTGGGTCTGTTTGCTTGGATTTTTTTTCAGCGCTTTACTCAAGTAATGTTTATCTTTGTTGTTGAGGTGTGTTTCTTGTATTCAGCAGAATGATGGGTCCTGCTTTCACAACCATTCTGTTAGCTTGTGATTTTTATTGGTGCACTAAGACCATTGATATTAAGAGATATTAATGACTAAAGATTGTTAATTGCTCTTATTTTGATATTAGTGGTGTTGTGTGTGCTTCCTTTCTTTTGTTTTTTGATTGTGGGAATACTTATTTCCTGTATCTGAAGTTATTTCCTGTATTGTTACCCTCATTGTAATGAATGTTCCTTATAGTATATTCTTTAGGGATGGATTTGTGGATAGATATTGTTTAAATTTGGTTTTGTTTTTTTTAATATCTTGTTTTCTCCATCTATGGTGATTGAGAGTTTTGATGGATGTAGTATTTTTGCTGGGCTAGCATCGTTGGGTCTCTTAGGGTTTTCAAAACATCTGTCCAGGCCCTTCTGGGTTTTTGAGTCTCTGATGAGAAGTCAGGTATAATTCTTTCTAATAGGTCTGCCTTTATACGTTACTTGGCCCTTTTTCCCTTGCAGCTTTTAATAGTCTTTCTTTGTTCTGTACATTTAATGTTTTGATTCTTATGTGGCAGGAGGGTTTTCTATTCTGATCCAGTCTATTTGGCATTCTGTATGTTTCTTGTATGCTTATAGATATCTCTTTAGGTGGGGAAATTTTCTTCCATGATTATGTTGAAATATTTCTGGGTCTTAGAGTGGGATTCTTCACCTTCTTCTAGTCCTATTATTCATAGTTTAGGTCTTTTCATAGTAACCCAGATTTCCTGTATGTTTTGTGTAATGAATTTTTTTTAGCTTTAACATTTTCTCTGAGAGATGCATCAATTTCTTCTACTCTCTCTTTCATCTCTTGGATTCTGTTGGAGGTGCTTGCATCTGAGTCCTATTCTTCTTCCTAGGTTTCCCATCTCCAGGATTCCTTCAGATTGTGCTTTCTTTATTCCAGCCCCAGTGCCAGATGTTAGAGAGATGCAGCAGTGCACAATTGATGTGGTTGTCAGAGGTTAGAAGCAATTCTGGGGTGCATCACGGTACTGACCTTGCAAAATACCAGATCCCTTCCAGAGATCTCCCATGTCTACTGAAATTGCCCAAATCCATGGCTCTTGACATTGTATCAGAGGCTGGAAGCAATTCTGGGGGTGCCTCACAGTACAGACCTTGCAAAAAAGTGGATCACCTCCTAGAAAGCACACATGCTTAATGAACTCCTTTAAGAGAATGGCTCTGGCAGGCTGGGACTTGTTTTGTTTTTGTTTGAACTGTAGGATTCAGGAAATTGCTCTGCAGTTAAGAGTATACTATTCTTGCAGAGGACCCTTGTTAAGCAGCTCACATAACTTCTGCAATTCCAGGTGCAGACTGTCATATGCCAGTGTGTCTGTGGGCACTTGCACATACCTACATAAATTATAATTAAAAACAAATCTTCAGCAATAATTGAAGCACAAAAATGAATCCAAAAGTCATGATGTAGATTAATAGCAATATTAATTGAATTTTTGCTGTGTACCAGTTGCATCTCTTTATTATTTGCTATGACAACAATTCTCTAAATGTTCTAAGTGTTACAAGATATTATGAAGTATGTTTCTAATTATGTAATTAAAGTTTTATAAAGTTTTTTTTTTAAGTTGAATGTGGTAGTACATAGTGGTAATCCTAGCCCTTGTACGTAGAGGCAAGAATATTAGGAGTTCAAGGCCAGTTACAGTTCTATAGTAAGATGCTACCAGTCTGTGCTACATGAGGCATTGTCCCAAAAAGAAGGATGAAAAGAAAGAGAGTGGGGATTTTATCATAAAAGAGCTGAGAAAAAAATATATATGTATATGTATATATATTACAATACAAACCGAAACGTATTTAAATTCAGCTTTACCCCAAAGATACAACTTTTAGTTGCATATTTTGTTCTTATTTTTGTGTGGATATTTTCAGGTAATAGATGATAGATAGATATGTACATACATACATACATACACAAACACACACACACAGATAAACAATGGTTCAGGGGCTCTGTTCAGTGGTAGAATGCTTGCTTAGAATGCTCAAAGCCCTGGGTTCAATCCCGAGTGTTGCCCCCACAAAAAGGCAGGAAGATGGCAGCTAGGTCTTATAAAGTAGGTAGATGAACTGAATCAAAACTTTAATTAGTCAGCACTATATCACTAAGTATGCAGACAGGTGGTAGTCAGTGAGTCTTACTCTGCCAAATTCAATGCCTTCTTGAAGTGAAAACTCCAGTAAAGAAAGTAAAGCTCCCATTTTCCATGATTAGTATTCTAGTTTCTGTAGTTTCCTGGTGGTTCTTACGTGGTTTGGAGAGTTAGTTTTTAAATATGGAAGTATTTTACAAGCTTACTGTTAAACTAGTAAGTTGACCATGGTGAGAGTATTCCCAATGGAAAGTAGCTAATAAAACAGTCATAGCCTGAATTATTTTCTTTAGCTCCTCTCAACATTACACCAGTAGCATTTACAAGACCTGCACCTGCACTGGCTCACTTGTTTAGAAAGAATGAGCAAGTAGGTGGGAGAGCTGTCTACCTCTTTTCGAAAATGCCTAAGTGATCCAATTTGTACAGTACAACTTGACTGCCATCTTAGGAAAACCATTTGCCCACCACTATAAAAATGCAAACTGTTTTGTTACTCCCAGATAGGTAGATTCCTCCCAAACCACCAGGAGTCCAAAGCCCTATGCAAAAGCAAGGAGCCTTTATTCAAACTTGAGCCTGAGGGTTCTCAAATCTCACCACAGCAGATTAGTAACAAAAGCCCTGAACCATCATTAGGCAGGGTTTTTATTGTGGTTGCAGCAAGGAACTGGAGTTTCCAGTTTGGCAGTTACAGGATTGATTGACATTTAGCAAAGTTGCCTTGGTGCTAGGGGATTGCCTGAGCCTGACGTAAGCAATTTATCTATAACACCTGGGCACGTTAAGCGTTTACCTCTGTCCCCTGATTGCCTCAGGACTAGGGTGGTTCTTTTCCTGGAACAGTTGTGGTTTTTCCAGCAACAGAGGTATTCACATTTCAAAATGCAGGCTATGGATGACACCTCTTAAAAACAGGAAAAAGATGTTGGCTGGGCTGATTTTTCATCTGTCTTCTACCATCAATTGTTTACTGTGCAGAAAGTAGCCCCTTCGTTTGATGCAATCTTGCTGTAACTGAGACATGCAGGTCTGCTGGTTCCAGGGAAGGGGAAAGAAACACCCATAATTCTTCAGAACGAGCCTCATTAGAAGAGCGACTCGTGGGAAATGGGGAGGGCTCGATGAGCCGGGCCCTCAGGCAGGAGAGCAATAGGGAGGGTATAAAATCCCAACAGAGACATCATTAATTAGATGGTCTGGAAGGGAGAGCTTTCTTTTCAAAAACCTGGACAGGAGGTTCATTAGGAGACAGATTAAAGTGGGAGAGAGGAGAGAGAGCCACCAACATCATAGGGACAATAGGAAAAGAAGAGGAGCTTCAGAGGACACCCCCAGACAAAAGGGAGTTTCTGACTTTTATATATTGTTCAGAGGCCTGAGAGGAAGTTCCATACTAAGTGATTTACATAGCAAGGATTCAGGTATTAGAATGGACCATAAATTTATCTTGTAACTGTGAGATAGGGGTTAGGCTTCCTAGATCCCCACCACCCCCACAAAGATCCCTATCCCTGTGTTTTGAAGGCCTGTTGGTCACCTGGTTGCTGAGAACCAGTGAGAGCACAAGGGCAAAGGCCAAGATTTTAAATTTTGTTTTTGTTTTTCAAGACAGAGTTTCTCTGTGCAGCCTTGGCTGTCCTGGACTTGCTTTGTAGACCAGGCTGGCCTCGAACTCACAAAGATCCACCTGCCTCTGCTTCCCAAGTGCTGGGACTATATTTTTGTTTTTCTGCCTTATCTAAGAAGCATTTCTCAAGCCAGTGTTGTGGGGCTTTCCACCTTGAGAGGACACAGTTATGTCTCTAATCCACGTGGCTTGGCTTCACATAGAGGATCTCCTTTGTTCTTCTGCATGTCAATATTTGTTTTCTCTGCACTGTTTATGGAACGACGGACATTACTCCCTTTGTGCATTCTTGGCACCTTCGCCAAAACACATCTCATTGTACAAGTTTATGTCTCGGCTCTCTGCTCTTCTACTAGTTAGTGTGTTGTTATGCTAGCACTACATATTTTTATTTGTATATCCTTCAATTTTGTCTTTTTTTGTTCAACATTGTTTTTAGCTATTTGAAGTAGTTTGTGTTTCTGTTAGTTGCTCTACCCTGTCAACCTCAGCAACCGAGGAGTTCCCAAATGTTCAGACACAAAACATCCACATAGCCTAATCTAGGACTTGTTGTTCCAACATAGAAAAGAGTTTCAGTCCTAGTCAGCATGATGAAGTAGAGATAGAGATTTATATTAAAGACAATAAAAAGAAAATTCACTCAAAATGAAAGTAAGAACATGGATGTGGACTTTCTAAGGGAGAGACCAAAAGTAAGACACCCTAGTGTGGGTGTGGCTTCCTGAAGGAAAAGTATGAGACATTCAAGTTTAGGTATGGGCTCCTTGATGTAGAACAGCAATCTTAACTTTACCCACATAAGTATTTTGGTGACTCTTATATTATAGCTCAAAATCTTGGTAAGAAATATTTTTTTCCTTTCACTGGTTTAATAAGTGAAATTATAGAAGAGATATAGTAGTACCTGGACAGACATATAATTGGATAAGTCAAAAGCAGATATCGTAAGTAGAAAGGGCTTAAACAGCTGTCTATTATGCTGAAATGCATGCTGTTTGGTTAGTGTAAGGCCTCAACTAGATTTCTGGGTGAGGGACTACTCTACTAGCTTCTGTACCCCATGTTTTCCCCTCTTTCCATCCTGTTTCAATTCCATACAACATTCTAATATTTTTTCTATTTCTGACAAAATTGTTATTGGGATTTTTGTGGGAATTGCATGTGCTTTATGACTTTTCCTGGAGAGATGTACAGTTGCTTCTAGAGTCTTACCCTGAGTTAACTTTATACTCCCTGTATACCGTAGTCTTCCCAAACCATTTACAACTGGGAGGCAGCAGGAAGAATGGAGTAAACTAGTAGCTGAGGAAACCAGTCCTGGGTTCAGTGAGAGCTCCTGCTTGAGGAGAAAGGTATAGAGTGCTGGAGGGGACAGCTGGTGTTGTATGCAGGTTCACAGTGTGCTCATGCACTCAGATAAAGCAGTAAACAAACAGCTCTTGGGGATCAGTCAGACACACCCTTTGAGTTTGCTTGTGAGTGATGGCTCTTCCAGAGAGCACTGAGAAAGGCACTGAGTGACTGCAAAGTGGATGAAGCAAATTTTATCTTCATAGAAATTTTGTAGCGGGTGTGGTGGCACATGCCTGCACTCTGGAAGGCAGAGGCAGGAAAATCTCTGTGAGTTTGCAGCAGCCTGGTTGACAAGGTGTATCCAGGACAGCCACACTACACAGAGAAACCCTGTCTCGATCAAAAATAATTGGTAATGATAGGTCATGTTTGATGACACACATACCTGTAATCTCAGGATACAAGAGGCAAATACAGAAGGATGCATGGCATATTTGAGGTCAGCCTAGGCTGTAGTAAGATCCTGTGTGTGTGTGTGTGTGTGTGTGTGAGAGAGAGAGAGAGAGAGAGAGAGAGAGAGAGAGAGAGAGAGAGAGAGAGAGAGAAATGAGATTTAATAAAATATCACTGACCTTTAACCAGTAATGAATTTAATTCATGTAGTCAACAAATAGGTGCTACATCATGAAATAAAACTGAAAAGCTGCTTAGACATTACGTGCTTCTAACAGAGACATACCACACTCAAAAGAAAGGAATGAACAAAGGAAAGAAGGAAGGAAGGAAGGAAGGAAGGAAGGAAGGAAATGTGGCTGATTTTTCTATAGACTGTATGTTTGAATACTTGGGTCCTCAGTAGTAGAACTGTTTTGGAAGGACTAGGAGATGTGGTCTGGTTGGAAAGGTGTGTTACTCAGGGTTGGCTTTGCAGTTTTCAAGCCCACATCTTTCCCAATTATCTCTCAGTCTGGTATTTGTGGATAAGATGTAAGCACTCCAGATTATACCTGCCTGCTTGCTGCCATACTCCCTTCCATAACAGTCACAGGCTCTAACCCCCTAGAACCTAGAGTCCCAAATTAAATGCTTTCTTTTATAAGTTGCCTTTGCTATTATGTTTTATCACAGCAATAAAAATGTAACTAAAACACCCACAAAGCTTCTATATCTCTAAAAATTTTCTGAATAGATGCAGTAAGCTTGTGTCTAAAAGTATATCTTTAGAGGAAATTTAGTCCAAAAAAAAAATGTTTGTTCTGGTAAGAGATTCACATCCAAAGACCTTCTAGGTCTGTGTGATCCTGCTGGAATACAAACATGCCTTTATTCCAGGAGACACAGGCAAACAGATCTGAGTTCAAGGCCAGCCTGGTATAGAGCAAGATTCAGGTAAAGAAAAGCTTAGGTCCAGGTGTGTGGCACATGTCTTGAACCGCAAACTGTGAAGGTAAAGTTAAGTTGTGGAAGGAAGCACCCAGGTTTGAAAGTGATGTCTAATTGAGTGGCAGAGAAAGTGACGAATCAGAGAACGATTTGACAGACTAGGATACGCTCAACTCTCATGAGAAGAGAGAGGAAAAGGAAGCTGCTTAAGGGGCAATGCAGGGAGAGAGGAGGCAGTTTTACAGAGAGAGTTCTACAGAGAGAGGTTGATGGAGAGAACAAGCTGGACACAGGTGAAGACAGAATGAGCCAGAGAATGAGGAGGAGCCAGGAGATGAGAGCAGGTTGCTGGAGTTAGTTTGAGGCAAGCAGAGCAATTCAGAGACCGAGAGGAAAGCCGGTTTGAATAAGTCAGCTGGGAGAGGACTTTGAGCAAGAACAGCTGAGTTGAAACCGCCAGCTTTGAGCTCAGAAAGAACAAGAAAGGATGAGCTTTTGAAGCAGTAAGTCTCAGAGCCTGAAAATGCCCTAGGCCTAGGTTAGATTGTACGGAACTAAATGCTTCCAGGACTCGGCCTAGGCTAGCAGACAGAGGCAGGAAGTAGTCTTCTGACACAACAACTGAAGCAGGTGGGTAAAGGTTCCCTTTGCACACAGCACCTTTCTCAGTTCCCTCGGGCTGGCTGGCACGTGTGGAGAAGTGTCAGCTCTGATTCCTGCCCAGGATCATGCCTACGTCATGGATGCCGTGCTCCTTCCCATAACTGTCATACACACTAACCCTCTGGAGCTGAGAATTCCAAACTAAATGATGTCTTTTATGAGTTTCATTGTCATACTGTATAATAAGAGCAATAAAAAGGTAACTAAAACACCCATAAATCTTCTATATCTCTAATAATAATTTGCTGAATAATTATGTTAGGCTTATGGCATAAAAATATATCAGTAGGGGCTGGAGAGATGGCTCAGTGGTTAAGAGCACCGCCTGTTCTTCCAAAGGTCCTGAGTTCAATTCCCAGCAACCCATGGTGGCTCATAACCATCTATAATGTGATATGGCCCTCTTCTGGCTTGCAGGAGTACATGCAAGCAGAGCACTGTATACATAATAAATAAATAAATAAATCTTAAAAAATATATCAGTATTATGATATCCTCAGAATTAAAACTATATCATTAAAGCCTAGTCCAGGGGAAACAGAAACTAATTGCTTCTTCAACTAGTTAGGTACAAGGGGAAATTGAAAAAACAATTGGAGGAAGGGAAATTATTTGCTTACATTTTAAATATTTGAAAAATACAGACACATGACACTTTGGAACGTCACACTCAGTGGTAAACTATATGGATTACAGGTTCATAGGATATAATGGGGGTGAAAGACTCTTGTAGGTTACTCACATGACCGTTGTGATAATATCACAGCACTCTGGACTGTGCATGTTGGTGATGATGCTGGTTTATCAACTCCCATGCTAACAGTAGTATATAGATACACATATG